>NW_020456099.1:997080-1017103 GCF_003342845.1 Nothoprocta perdicaria
GGTCCCTTCCAACCTTCGGCATTCTATGATTCTATGATAGCAGATATACAGATTTCATTTCTTAGAAAAAAGAACATACTCAAATTCCTACAGAAAGCCCAACATATATAGGTCTGTTTTAACTAAACAAAGGTCTGTTTTAACTAAACAACTACTAGAAATAAACATCACCCAAGAAAACAAGAAAACACTTTTTTTTTGAGAACCACAGAGTGATAAAGAAGACTATACAACTTAGAACAATTCCTGTTAGATAGTTGCTGAGCTCTAGAGTACATAACATCTAAAAGTTTATTACTTAACATCTGACCATCTAAGGTTTCCCAAGAATTTTTTTGAAGAAATCTTAATGAAAATACATGCTGAACTACATAGAATCTGGGAAGCTCATATTTTGCATATTTTTAATATATGATTTAGGAAACAAAACAATCAGTAGTATACAATTTTTTTAAAATAAGGTCTGTTTAATAATGTCCTATTATGGRAATTACTTAACAGATTTAGCCAAACATTAATACAATGTTAAGAGATGCAAATTTCAAGGGAATGATTTTTACAGTACATATCATAATAAATATAAAAATGGCGTGGTTTCAAACTTAATAAAAGACAACCCCTGGCTTATACACTCATATTAGCAGCTGCATCAGTCTCATAGTAACAAATATACTAGTACTGCCTGCAACTACAAACACTGCTTTGGAAGTTAGATTAAGAGTTTCCATCAGTGTAAAACAGGACAAAAAAGAGCAAAAATTAGGCATACTAGTGTGTTCATTAATTGAGTCCACAGGTTTAGGGAGAGCTAGAAGCCCCCGGGAGCAACTACAGTTAAAACTCCAGCATTAAATATAAGAGAAAAGCTTGAAGTAAATACCATTTACAGCYGTGCTTCCCCTATCAGCTTTTCCAGCCTCTACATTTCCTGAAAATAAAACACAACACAACCTAAACACCTCCGAACGTTCTAGAAGATTTTCGCACACCGGGAAGTAACACCCACCGCAATTCCAGAGCTCCATAAACCCGCAACGAGAAAGCTCTCCCTACGGCTCCCGCTCCCCCCGCAACGGCCACGAGCCCCCAACGGTCGCGCCTCACCGCCCACCGCTCCCGCGCGTGCGCAGCCAGGCTCCCCGCGCCGCCCGCCGCCTTTTCTACCCTGCGGCCGCCACGTGAGGGGCGGGGCGAAGGGTTTAAACGCGGAGCGCCCCGCCCCGCCGCCACGTGACCGCACCGCTGAGCCGGTCGCCAGGGCAGTGGTGCGGCCRCTCGGGCAGTAACTGCCGCTCTGCGTGGCCGTTAGGCGCGACCGTTAGCGGCGTCTGCGGCCTGGGAGGGCGAACGAAGTGGCGCTTGTTTTCCTCAAGAAAGGCTGTTGCTGAGGGAAGTCGCTGTTTTCCGCCTTTGCTGTGTAGTTAGCGGAGCTGCGTCTGTTTCGGGTTTCCGCTTTCTCTCGCTGCTGCTGGAGGCGCAGCCTAGCGCGGTGCGCAATGGCTGGGAAAGCGCCTCTTCCCTAGACGTTGGCAGGCTTTTCCCAAGAACAGGCGGTTTTACGTTCTGCCTATGGATATGGCCGCTGACTTCGGCAGCAGGGGAGAGCCAGGTGAGCTCCCGGTAGATGGATGGGTGGTCTCGCGGGGTGCCTGGCTGCCTCTTCCCATGGGGGGTACGTTTAGAGGAAAGAACTGGGGGGAGCCGAGACACTCCTACCTGCTCCTCATTGCTTGGGGCTGGTCCGTAAAAAGATACAGGGAACCCTGACACCTATAGCTGAAGCCACGAGCACATATCTCTTTGAACTCTAGTAGTGTTGGCTGGAGTAAATAACAGCAGTAAAAACTATGTTTTAGCTAGAAGAAGGTTAGTAGGTAGAAGTTGGTAGGGCAATAGCCAAAAATGTCTGCTGTGGTCATGACCCTCTGAGTAAAGCAATTGCAGCAGGTGTGCTTAGCTTACATCTGAGGTTAAAAGCCTAATCTCTTCAGATATTCATGAAACTTACCTAACACAGTGAAGCTTTTTTTATAGTTATGAGTTATATGTTATAATTTGGGTATCTCTTAAGCTAAAATAAAACATATTGCAAGATATTTTTATTGTCGACAGAACATGGGCAAAAATTTTACCTGCGAAATTTGTGATCCTGAAAACAGGTGAGTTCATGTATCATGAGAAGTTTGTGCTTTGGTAAATGAGTGAGTGGTTTTATAACAAGAATGTTGCACACCTGAAACTGGTGGCATTGCAGGAAGTAGGGACAGGATTGCAAAGCAAAAAGTGCTAACAAGGCACAGTTGAAAAGCTTTTAGCTATTAACAAAAAATYCAAGGGAGTTAAGTGTTGTGTGGTAGTTCAGAGTGGTAAAGGACYGATGTTAGAAACCACCAAGAAACTCTCTAGAACAGTTTCTGTGTCTGAACTGGGTCATTCTGACTCAGAAACATTAGTTTGATTTTTGTCAAGTATTTCTTACGCTATGATATGAACCATTATGGCTGTGATCTTTTTCTGATATTTTTGACATGTATATAAACTTCTGYCCAGGTCCTCTGTGGAGTGATAACAGCTGCCAATCTGAGGAGCTTAATTATGTCTTAAAAAAGTCACATAACAGTTTGTTAAAGCTACTAAGTGAAAAAGATGTCATTACTTTGCATGCCACTTGAAATAGAATTTTTGAGATCTACTCTAAATCTGAYACATGAATTCTCTTCATGGATGTGAAATCAAAATTTTAAAATGCAAAATGCATTTAATTTACTATATTAAGATTCTTAAGTAGTGCTAAATTTGCTTCGTAATAATGTAAACATTTGTCATGTTCAATATGTAGCTGTGAGGGAATTTCTTGTTATAATGAGTTCTGTTCCCTATCTCTGATAAATTTTTACTGAGTTTTACCTGAATGCATTTTAGTTGTCAGGAGTTAGTCCTATAAATGAGAATTTAGGAGAGTTTAAATTTAGCCTTTATATGATAATTTGCTAAATAAACACAGCTTTTATCAGAATATATTAATGAATGTCCATTGATGGTGAGTATGCCTACAATGTTGCCTAAGGCTGCTCCCACTTTCCTTTGCAAAGTGCTTTGCCTGGCTCGGGTGGTAACTTCTGCCTTCACTGCTCCTTAATGACTTTTCAAAGTTATCCGTTTCCTTCCCAGTATTTCTCTCCAATAGTTTCCTTCAGATTATTTGAACTGCTAAAAGAACTATGGAGATATATAATGAGAAAATAGACAAGAAGTTGTTTTAGATCAGAATGTATGGATTGTCTCAGCAGTGTGAGATCTTACTAGTTGTATGGTCACTTTATTTGAGATAATGCAGATGGTGACAAACAACTTGTCTTCATTCTAGGGGCAATGGGGCTTCTGGATATGTTTGAATGCTCAGGTTCTCTGATCAGTGAAGCTCAAACTAAGTTTGTCAAATGCTTATTGAAAACTGCAGGGTCCAGTTCCCAACAGCAAATTAACTCTCAAACATTCCGCTAACTGAATTGACCACACAGGGTGTTTCTTCTGCTCCATGGCTTGGTGAGCCATCTTAGTTGTGCCAAATGCATATGTGGGTTTTTAGGCCAAAATGTTATTTTTCAAGCTTCTAAAGTAGGAAGGAAGAACTATGGAAGCAATTGAATTAATATTTATTGTAATATAAGCTCTATAGATTTAAACTGTTTTTTGTGAGAATATTTGAAAGCATTTTAAGAGGCATATTTTGTGCCTTTAACCTACCACCTTGTTTAACAGGCTCTGACTGCTAGTGCTTAATCTAAATAATGGTTCAGGCTGTATGTACCCTTATTCTGTATAACTCTGTATTTTTCAGATCACAGGCTAAACACAGCTTTTGGGCAGTATGGAACAGATAAATTTTTCAGAACTACTGCTGAGCAGGTATGTGAACTAAGGGATGATAGTGGTAAGAAATTTTTGTGCTTAAGTAATGTAACATGTCTTTGCTTATCAGCTGCATAAGAAGTACATCTCATTTCAGTGTTATCTTTCCTAGCTCTGGATCAATCACATCACTCACATGTGGCTCTTAGTTTCATCAAGTAGGAGGAGAATAAAACTGCAGTAATAGTGAATTTGGGTTTTTTTTGCATAGTTTCAGAAGTTTAAATCATATAGAAGTTGTAATCTATCCCAGGAAGAATTCATTTCTACAGAGTAGGCATTTCACATCTACACACTTTCTTTACGAGGGTAGTGTTTTATGTGGAGGTACCTTTTTGTGTTATGTTCCAACCGATTATCTGTGTAGAAACCAGGACATCAGCATTTTTCTGATACTGAGATATGTAGAAATGAGTTTAGTACTTGGGTWAACCCTTAATACTACTTCAAAGAATGGGCTAATTTCCTCTTGGATGCAGTTACACATTATTTCAGAGCACCTCCAGGAGTGGAATTGGTGATAATTCTTTTTCAAGTTGATGCAGCTTTCCAGAATTTTTGAGGATTAATGTGAAACTGATTGCCTGGAACACTCTCTGTGCTGTATGCGGTGTAGGTATTAACATGTAAAGTATTCTATTACAGGAAGATGTCCTTGAACCTAATGCTGCATCCAGATCCAGAATGATGAATCAAAGGTAAATGCAGTTTCACATAATTAGAGTACTCTGGGTTATTCATAAGCCAGTCATGTGCTTTTAAAAGTACAATTATCCAGAATCAGCTGGTGCAGGTATTCACAGTTCTAATTTGTGAATAGATCTCTGCAAAAGTTTTCCCATAGCTTTTTTATGGAGGACTTGTAAACTAAACAGTAGTGGGTGAATGAATTTTTTAAAACTGTAAAATAAAAATAGAGGTGAGTTTGTATGGGTCTAAGTAGCACAGATAACTCTGTTGTCTGTTATTGTCTACTGTCTTGCTATGATAATGTATAAAATGAAGTTTTCTCCATGGCCATTACAGAATTGCTTAATAGTAACTGTAATTTGCTTTTGATAATATGAAAACTATGTGCCCTTTATTGTCTACTGAGCATTTAAGGTATTATTGCTCAATATTATAGAGTTTTGGAGTATTAATTTAGGAAAAAAACAGAGGTGAAAAGTATGCAAATTAAACCACATTCTTTCATATTGTCTTGCAGTATGCTTAACTGGTGTTTTACATGAAAATAGCCAACTCCAGGGTTGAATGTTTGTTTAAATTCTTGGTGTATATAAAATGTGGGTGATAAATTAGAGTTAATGCTTCTTTATAAGGTCACATATTAGTTCTGGTGTACAGAAATTTTACTGTTAATGATCGTGCTTTAGACGTACTAACTTCTAAATAATTTTGACTTGCAAAAATAACTTGGAAGTAATTTTGACCTTGGAAGTAGAATAGAGAAAGTAGGAAAGTGACTGTTTTGTTCAGTTTTCTAGGAGATAGTAAAGTCAATTATCAGGAAAATATTTTGGTGTTTATGAACTGCTTTCTAAGCATGGTTTTCCACTTTTTAGCTTTTCTCCTCTACTTGTACAGTATGATAAGCATCTGGAAGAGATGAGTGAACAGCTGCAGCTTTATCAGGTGTGGATGCTATCCTATTTCACATTATAACTTAATTGTTTATCACTGCATTGTGCTTCCTTTGGACTATCTGAATGTGAAGGGACAACTTTCTATGAAAAGACTGGGATTGTCCAAACTAGTCAGAGTTTTGTGTGGGGCAGTGGTACTGTAAAAACAAACATGTGTGTTCTGTGCTATAAGTGCAAGCATCTTAGATGATACTCAGGTGAGGAAGCTGAGCCTCTCCTAAGAGGACTCTTTTCTTACTAGTCTGATTTGTGCTATGCAGTCTCAGTCCTGCTAATGTGGATACATTCAGACTTCAAATGTTTACACATTATCTTTGGAGGGACTGTCCTCCTTTTAAACCACAGGCAAACAGTATTTTTACTGATTTTTTTTAACTGTTAAGAAAGCACAAAAGCAAGATGGAAGTGAGAAAAGCTGTGGTTTGTAATACCTTAAACTAGTATGTGTAACCTCTCCTTTGTTTTTATATTTTCACTAAAGTATTTTCTACTGGATAGTAGTCTTGTATTTCTAAAAACTTCAATCAATTAAAAATAAGTGTAAAAATTTCAAAGGCTGAGTTTAGTAATGATAGCTAGCAAATGAAAAAAGATCAGCTTAACTTTCTTACCAGGAGTTAGCAACTATTAAATTTAAGTGTTAACCTGTGACTTTTCTTACCACAAAAGAAGTTAAATTACTTTAGTATAATCAATTAAATTGTCCATCTTGTATAGTTAAAAAAAAGGAGATGTTAATTATTAAAACTTAAATGCTTTTTTAAATGACAACTCAAATATTTTGCTTTAGGCCCAGATGGGTGAGATGAGACTAAAATTTGAACAAGTCACCAAGGAAAATGAAAGGTAAATACCTATTATTTTACCACAGTGGACTTTGTTTTTTCTAAAGCTTAAACATTTCTCTGGGCCCTATAATTCTTTTAAAGCTACTTAAAATAGTTGAAGATCTTGTGCTTAGTGTTAGAATTTTCAAGATCTTTGTGTGTATTACAGCACCAACTTTAGGAGCTTAAGCAATGTGTCTGTCTAAATGTACACGAAACTTTCAGAGTGTTTACCATGCTTATAACAATACATATACATGCTGTATAGATGTATAGATGTATAGTGTGTAGCAGCTGAAAGTTTAGTGCTTATATTCAGAAGTTCCTGATGAGGAAATAATTTTCTGTACATGGCTCTTTCAATTTCAGGCTCCATGCAGACTTGAAAGAGGCTGTTGAGAAGCAACTGGAGACTCTTCCATTTGTGGGGACTGATATTTCTGCAGATGAAGAAATAGTGAGAAACCTTCAAGAACAGCTACAGCTGGCCAGTCAGGTCTGAAATGAAGCATTTGCACTGTCTTATTGCTCATGTAGGCCCTTGGCAGACTAGGGGAAACAAATTTATTTCGTGGTTATGTTTTTATAACAATTTCTTGAGACAATTTTGAGGCCCTGTGGTTTTTTTCTGTAGTGAAGAAACAAGTGCTTACACTACTGACTTTGACTTGAGAAATTGTTCCCTGTGTATCCTCAGGGAGGCTTTCATATTTTATGCTGGTAGCTTCTTAGCTGACCACTTAGTGTTGAATTCCTTTCCAAGAAATAAAATTCTGCTTGCTTCAGCTTCTTGTGGTTGCTTGTCATTTCGACTAGCCATATTTGATCAAAAGCATTGTCATGGGAAATGAGGGACAACCATATGTGGAATACTGAGATTATTTCAGTGTTAGTACAATGATGCATTAATTCCATTTCACAGGATTAAGTAGATGTTAAACTGAAGGCTGAATTTTGAAGTTTTAATGTTGTATATCCATGAAAATTGCAGTTACAATAAGCCTAAAGTAAGTATCTGTAGAAGTTTAAATTTAACTGCTTCCTAGCTCAGTGGAGCTTTACTTCTGAGAAGAGCTGATAAAGATCACAGGGTAGGGGGAATGTGATTCCCTTCTAGACATAACTGTTCTATGTGTCTTGGTTTAGCAGTCTCTGAACCTGATATTTCATGTGGTTGCCAAATCAGAGGCAAGTATAGAAGGCAATCTTTTTAAAGGTTCAGACTTGCTCTTTTTAGAGAGTAGGGTATGCAGCTAAATGTATTGTATTTTATATAGACTATCATGTTTTTCATTTTCCTAGGAAAAAGAACACGCACTACAGCTCTGGCAGTCCATATCACGGGAATTTGATGAACTCCAGCAGCAGTACCAGCAACACATGACTGAAACACAGATTCATGTGGCTGAAAAGAAAAAACAGAAAGTAATTTTCATCTATATTGTTTATTTTGGGAAATATTTCTATACTGTAAAGGTTCTGGGTGAGTATATAGGAAAAAGGAAGGGTATGTTGTGTCTGCTAGTTTTTGTAATAGACATATCTAAATCAGTGCTCAGATGTGGTTGTGAATTCAATGAATAATTGTAAAGTTAGGAGTGGAAAATGACAAGCTCTTCACCTTTCCATGGACACTAGCGTAAGCAATGTGTTTAGAGTGACTGTGTGTGTGTATATATGCACAAAATGCACATGCACATAAAACCATGTCTGCATTGAATGGTCAGAGGAATCTTGAGTAGATTTTAACTAAAGGTGATTGTGAGGGTTGGAGGAGCTGGAATAGATTCTTACACATGGTTATTCAGATATTCCAGTTCTGAGCATGCCTTTGTAGATGCGTGGTATCATGAAGATGAGTTTATTTTAATTAGTTTAATGTTCCTTGAAAGGCAGAACTCAAGCCTGAGGCCTCATGAGTTCAACTGAGCCAAACCATTTTAAGTATGGACACAAGATGTTCTGATATTGCTGAGAGCAAATTAAGCATGTTATATAAGGACTCTTATTCTTAGTGGGTTAATGTCTGCATGTTTTGTTACCAGAAATAATCACAGTAATGGCTTAGTTGGTGTGCCTGTCTGGAGGCTCTGCTCAGTTAAGCTTTCATATTCTGGTRTTCAACTGTATGGGCTCTGGAAGGAGACAATGTGCAACAGTGAACTTTGGATCCATTTTTCTTTAGTAAATCTGACTTGTCAGATTGCTACATCAGCAGCAAAAGCCTAACTCAAATCTGAAAATTGCATTGAATTTCATGCAACAAGCATGTGTGTTTTGAAAATATTTTAAGTTGGCTGTACAACTAATTGTCCTTGATGCTCAGAAGCTGTGAATTCTCCTTTTAGGATCAACTGACTGGCTTTCAGCAGCTGACTCAGCAACTGCATGTAGCCAATGAGAAAATAGAGTTGGTAAGTGAAACTGCCTGGCCAGTGATCACATTAGGAATAGTCTTCTTTTGGAAGTGTAGGATAAAAGCAAAAAACCTAACATGTAGCTAGAAAGACAAGAACTTGTGCAGCTTGGACTTGAAGTCTCTTCTAAGGACTGGTTAACTTGTGTGGTTCTTGATTAAGGTTTGTGTTAAATATTGCCAGTGCTGGAGACTCATCCTAGGCAGCCTAGGTCCCTTTTCGTTTTCTTTACTGGAACCTTTTTTCCCCTACTGTATACCTTCTTTCTTGGTTTAATTTATGCATACTTGTGAAATATTGTAGCTGTGAAGGAAAGATTACTTTATTCTCTGCAGTATCTTTTGTTATTGAGAACTATCACACTGACATGTCTTCTCTGTCCCCAAGCTCCTCTTTTAGTCAAAGCAGTGGGTGGTTCATCTGAGGTGCTGATTGCCACAGTGGGTTCTAGATGGTAGAGCAGCTAAATGGGAGGTACAGAGAGGAGGTCTGAGCTGTGAAAACCCTGTCTCGGGACATCCTCACACTACCAAACTGGAGTGAAGGAGAGCATGAAGTGACATCACTCAGCATCTGACCTTTTACAATATTCTACAGAAACCTTAGGGCTCAGAGACCAGCCAGTGTTAAGTACACTTTTATCAGCTATTTTTATGGTGTTATATTCTCTATGAGTGTCCTCTAACAAGTTTGAACAAGTGTCACTTCCAACAAAGCACAAAATGTGTTACAAATATCTCCTTGTTTTGCAGAGCAATCAACACTTTCTGAAAACAMTAACAGAACAGAATGCAGAATTAGAGCAACTACGCAAACAACTGAGGTATAAATCAGGCTGTTTAAAATTGCTTAGGCATCTTGTCCATGCCTTTTTTTACTGACTGCTGTATCACAGACCTTATGTACTGCCAAACTGATGGGATGGTAGCTATGATATTTTAAGTTAATGCCTCAAGTTTATTAAAAATGTGTGTTTAATGATGTATAGATTGATGTTTCCAGTTTGCATAACTTCATTCAGCACTTAGAAATATTGAATGCCTTTCCCTTTTGATTTAAAAGGAATAGGGTTCAGTATTGCAAGAAAATTGACTCTGATCTTTTTGATCAGATTTTTTCATAAAACCTTGTTGTATGGGTAATTAGTTATGAATTATAACATGAAATAAGAATGTTCYCAGCTGAAGCTTCTCTTTCAATGTTTGTTAATAAAATTTGCATTCACTATTTCTAGATTAGTTGTAAGCAATAGGCTATTAGGATGTTAGAGGTAGGAGGAACTTTAATTATATTTGTGAAGTGTAGCAGTGAAAATGAGGAAAATACCTGAAAATTTCTGATTACTTACRTTAAACAGCTTGTCTGTAAATATATCTGTGAACTTTTTTAATTAGTGATAGTTGTCAAAATAAGATGTAATTTCTTTAAGCAGTGGGTTTGTGCTGGCAATAAAAATACTCATCAACCAGCAATATTTTGTGCAGCATTATCTAAAGCTTTTTAAAATACACATGTAAAGCACTTCCACAAGATGCACTTAATCATTTAATTAAAATTTCTCTTGATTTTTTTCTGACTGTGGCTTGATACTGTAATCAGTGTTCAAAATAGGCTGCTATTATTTGGGTTATCCTCTGTATAATATTGATTTGGAAGAACTTCACACAAATGTATAGTTGATTTAAATAACTTTACATACTTGTACATAAATGGTTAAAGCTGACATATGTGTTTGCATGTGTTTATTGCATGCTGTTTTGTGTGCTACTTTCACAGATAATGTTACTATTTAGTTAAATGTGTGCTGCTGAATTTTGTGACTCCAAGTCAGTCTGATGCAGTCTTTCTTTCTCTTTCCACTCAAAGCCCATACAAAATATGCAGAGAGCATCTGGTATTTTATGATAAGTATTTATCCAAGTGAAGGTTGAGTAGTTCCAAGTTCGGCATTATAAGAAGTCTAGTGTACCATGTCCCTAAGGGCTCTAACAGCTCTTGTGTACTGGTATCTACAGTAAATAAAAAGGTTTAGATTGCCTGGACTCATTTATTCATGTTCAGTGTTTACTCATTTACAAATTGCTCACTTAGTTTGGATAAAACCAAACTTTTTCTTGCTGTAAGAGCAATAAAACTTAACTGCTTCTAGCAGTAAACTTTCACCAACTATTTTTAGTTACAGTTTAGCTACTGTAAGGATTCTATTTGTCTTAAACATGACTTATCTACAGTTTATTTAAGACCAGGACTTGCTTACAAATGCAGAGTTAAATTAATCACTGAAAACCAAGTTGTGTTTTTTGAGGACAACTGTGTGCTGATTTTTATTGGCAAAGATGTTTACACAGCAAGTTAGCATGGTTTAGAGATGAAAAGGTGACAAGCACAGCATGTGCTTAGTGTGGTGTGTAAGATACTTGCTAAAATAAAGTGTTTTCCAACTCTGCTGTTYGCAAGTTCCTTGTGCCTGCTACTATTCTGTTTTTAAAGGCAAGCAGAACAYTTTCATATCTGTTTGGGAGATTTTTCTTTGCCTAGTACTGAGTCACTGTTGTGGTGGTACTGATGTGTGAATCTTCAGTCTCATGCAAGTTCTCTTACTGACTTTCAGTAAGTGAATATGAAAGCAGTCAACTCCTGAACTGAACTTATTTCCTAGACACTCAGTAAGCAGATGATGTCATCAGTATTCAGAATCAGTTCCTTGTATTTGCGAAATGCAAGAGTTTGGGAAAAATGAAGTCATGCTGGCTGCAGCTAGACAACCATTTTTTTGTCAAAATTCAAGTGCTGTGACACTTCTCCCTTCCTTGACTGTGCTTGAAGTTTATATTTGCTTTACAAAGCAAACTTCTCAGTAGGCTGGCTTCTGAGTTTTATGAAATTCTTACGTGCTACTTTGTAGGTCAAATGACAACCCAGGTGGCCAAATGACTATTGARTTCCTAGTATACAAAGTTCTGCATAAACTTTCAGCGGCGTAGTTGAGTGTGGGTGGTAGAGGGAAATGTGTGTTTTCTGATTAGACTGCTGCTTCAGCAAGAAGGGTATTGAAGGTAGAAGCAGCACAGCATACAAAAAGGATCTGAAAGCAAACAGTGAGCTTCCCTCGAACTTCCCCTGTAGCTGCCCTTGTCTAGGTGCAGCATCTTAAATTAGCTGCTGTTCTGTGAATATTAAGAAATGGTAGTGAGTTGGTTTCCACACATGTATGCCTGTCTCTTACCTATGTTTTCTGTGCCCCCATCTTCATTCTCACTTGAGTAGATTTGATTTCAGAGGGTCCTGTAGGGGAATGAGGTGGCTTAAGGTGGCGTCCAAGCAATGTGGTTTGTTAAGAGAGCACATAGTTACTGACAGTCAGTGACTTGTACATTCACGAACATCAGTGAGGCAAGAGAAAGCCCACAGTAATCTGGCTTTGCAAAGTATGAATGAACACCCTTCTCTAATTCTCCTGAGTTGTGATCACTGACATGCACACTCTTCTCTGTTCTTAGGGAGCATGTACCCTCTCGGAGGAAGCAGGGGTGGGCACAGCCTCCTGTGTCTACRTGGGCTGGCTCCCCTGCTTCCATATCCTTGATGCTGGATCTATGAAAGCTCTGCTTCTGTATTTGTACTGCTCCCTCAGTTCTGCTGGTTTGCATCTTGCTGAGGAAATGCGCCCTCAGTTTACATGATCTGCCTGGAGCAGTGATCCCAGTGCGGCCTCTTTGTTCTACCCTCTGCTGCTGGTCTGCTAGCCAGAGACGGGCTGCTCTGCAGCAGGCAGGGGGCTGCTCTGCAGCAGGCAGGGGGCTGCTCTGTCAGGCCTGGGCAGGCTGGCTGGGCTCGGAGGGCAGCTCCTGGCAGGGGCAAACAGGCATTAATGGCTGCTCAGGTGCTCTCCTCTCACCCCGAGGTGTCTGCAATCCCAGCTGCATGTTGGGATTTTGTTTTTTTTCTTTTCCCTTTCTTCCTTCAAGCTGTYTCCTCAACAGTCTCTACTGTTTACTCAGGCAGGTACTCACTATAAGCAGACTATGTCATTTTTATCTCCTCCCCAACTTATGACTTTGGGGCAAATGCACCCTCAGAGCAGCTTTGGGTATCCAGTTACAGGTGCTGGTTACATTTGTCAACGCCAGTGGAACGATTTTGTCTTTCTGTTCTGTCTCCCTGTTCATCTCAGATGAGCAGCAGGAGCACTTTTTTAAACAAGCTTTTGTAATGAGGAAGAAATGTGATTCAATAGCTCTAATCCATTTTTGTTACTTTCCTGGTTCAGCTATTTTGTCAAACGTCATCAAATTACAAAGCCTATCAGTTAAATTCTGCTGAAGTAGTTAATGATTTGTTTTTGATTTCTAATCCAAGTTGCTTTAAAAAGTAAAATCYAATTCTAAAGAACATTTCTCTTTAAGGTATCTCAAGCTGCTTGTTTAAATTGTTGAATCRCACCAAATTTTTGTTTACCTGGTCCTCCCAAATATTTATTCAACATGCACATGATTGTGTTCAGCCATAATTGAATGACAAATGTCAGTTGCCCAAAACAAATGTTTTAATGAATTTAGTATTCCTCTTACTGCGGTACATGCTAAGTGGATGGAGGAGAAAGCAGGTTCTGCCCTGAATGCAGAGTTTTGTTTTGAACTCTGACTGCCCTTAACACTCATTTCAATTAAATTGTAATAGAATCTGGTTTTCCTTGTAATAATTGATGTTTAATTCATCGTCTGTTTTCTTTCTACAGGCAAGCTAAAATAGATGGGCGGACAGCAGCTGCTAAGGTTGATGAAATGACCAGATTGGCAGAGAAGCTTCAAGGCCAGTTGGAGAGAAAGGTATCACAGAGAAAGGAATAATTGTCTGTTGCATTTCAATGGCTATGAGTTACCTGAGCGCTGACACTGCATGATTAATCTCAAAATGTTCTCTAATTTATTTTTGCTAGTAGATCTTTATGTTAAGTCAAGCTCAGATGACGTCTAGGTAACACTTTTTTTTTTTCTAGGAGGAAGATATGGTGTCTGCTCAGCAGAGAGAAGAAGCCTCTGACAAACGTTTGCAGCAAATGCAGTCTAGTATAAAACAATTAGAAGCAAGGTAAGATATTTTGCTGAATGTTCCTAGCAGGTTGCATACAAGTGATAGAAAATACGATCTTTTCCTCAGCATCTGGGTTTTGTATTTTTGAATAGTTGTGTTTTCTCAAGATGCAGATATTTTGTGTTTGGCTACCTTTTGTTATAGTCGTCCTTCTCTATAAGAAGGAGAATTCTTATTTTTTTTTTTTTTTTATCAAAAGTACTTGTGTGACTTAATCTTCTCGGTCACAGATTTGTGGATCTGAGTAGCAGATTCTTCAATAACTCTACACCCCAAATAATTACCTGGGCACGTTGTCACTGCTTGGCCAGCTCTTACCTTGAGGAGTTGCACAGATTTGTACAGCTGCCTCTGCTTAATGAATTCTCCTATCATAAGCACTGTGGAGGCTCTTATGTTTATTTTGGAATGTCTTAAGGAATTGACTAGCTTTATTACTTTCTGTAGGCTTTTGGTTCTCCAAAAAATGTGCTTAATGCAGCTGTCCCTCCTTGTCCTAGGAAGGACTCTCTAGCCCTCTCTCACGCCGAGCAATACTGACAATAAGAATTTTTGAGCTATTGYAAAATTACTAGTGTTTTTCCAGTTCTAATGGTATAGTTGAAATTTTATTACCCACATCTAATTATTCCATTTTTCCCACAAAGGAAAACTTTATCCCTTCTGAGGTTGTTCTGTTCTGTTTTAATATAAGACATTTTGCAGTGATGTATCCCTGGACAGCAACATTCTTCTAAGGAACTTCTCAGACTAGATCTCTGAGTTAACTCCTTTAGTTCTGTTYCTTTTTAGGGCATGATATATACTAAACCCAAACAATTTCTCCAGAAAAGAGCAGAAAAACCATAATGTAATTTTGACAAATGATAAATATTTTTTAAATGTGAAAAGTAATTTGAAAGAATTTAAGTGTCCTAATTGTCTTATTGTGAAATGAGAAGAATTGTTCTTGTCTTGTAGATTACGTGTTACTGTACAAGATGCTGAACAGCTGAGAACAGAAAGAGCAGCTCTGGAGAAACAGATCAGAGAGCTTCAGACCAAGTGTGCTACTCTAGAGAAGGAGAAGTATAGCGCTGTTACAAAAGTCCAAGACAGCATACAGCTTTTAGAAGAAGCCAACCTACAAAAAAGTCAGGTAAGGCAATGAATGGAGGTGTTTCCTGAATACTAGAACACTTGYGTTACTTACAATTGGTAAGTGTCAGATAATGTATTCCTATACATATGCATGTATATATAATCAAATTTCTTCTATTTCTCTAGTAATCAATTTAGTAGTGCAGAAGAAAGAGACTGCGATACACGTTTGTGTGTTATTCAAACTTGTCGTACACTGTAAATGTCAAAGAATATGAGTGCCTGGATAAAGGAGATCCAAGTGTACTCTGTTTGAATATTGAAAAATTCCTGGTAGTGTTTCTCATCAATACATTTAAACCAATTGGTTTGTTGGAGGAAAGAAAGAAGCTACTGTTATACATTTATAATTTGTTAATATTTAAGGAAAAAAAAGAGCTAAAAAACTAAAGGGACCTTTTCTTTGTGTGTGATGAAAGTAGGTTACCAGTAGAGTTAGTTCTGTGCTCATATCTTAATTATTTGTCAGAAATCTGGAAGAGTAGTTGTGCTATGAGCAGGTGAAGTCTGCAGAAAAAAAATTGGAGGTGCCTGACAGTGGATGATAAAATAGCAAATGAGATTGAAATTCTCATACGCTCTACTCTGTGCTGAGTTTCTTGTTATTACCTCAAAAAAAAATTCAGATTTGCTGCGGATATTTTTTATGCATACATCCTCTCAGTCGTCAGAGATGGGCAAAACAATTTCTCCGTCGTCAGAGATGGGCAAAACAATTAATAGACATTAAGAGACTTGAAAATAAACATTTAAGCACCATGTTACCTTCATGTGCAGTTCTGTTCTGCGCATCTCAGATAAGGTATAGGTAACTTAAGAAAGTACTAGAGAGGTCAGTAAAGAAGATTAGGGGAGTGGAGAAGCTTTAAAACAATTTGGATACAATATGGAATTAAACTGTTATAGGATACGTTTATGACAAAAACACAGATATGTAAACAATCAAATTCATGATATGCACCAAAGAAGAATGCACCGAAACATCATTAGGACAGTCTGTGGTCCAGGACGTCCTGACACATCAATTCATTATGCCAAAAAAAAAAAAAAAAAAAAAAAAAACCCACTTGGTCTTGCCGGTTTTTAACCTCTTCTGAATCATCCTTTCGGAAAGAGCATGTGGGGCTTTGATCATTTTTTTTTCTGATATAGGCACTTTCTTATTTTAATGTTAGCTTTAGCTCAGTCAGGTCAAGCCTTTAGAAGTATTAAAAATAGCTTGAACAGTGTTTGCTGGCAAGACAGAACTGAAATGCACTTAACACATCGTAGCCATCAGTAAAGGAAACCCRGCTTAGTTAACTTCTGTGGAAAAAAAATGGAGAATCTTAGAATTTATTCTGTTCTAGATAAGATGTAAGGAGATTAACCCACACTCTTTTAGTCCGAAGTTGCTTTTCAAACTGGGTATTCTCCAGGGAACCTAATTTTTTAGCTTTATATTTGAGAATATTAAAATTATTTTTTTTTTCTTTTTTGCTTTTTGTGATTTCAACTCTGTGACCAAGGAGCTAGATCTTGTCTGCCAGAAAAGAGGACTAACTTCTTTAACAGGTCTTGCTACCTCCTGGCCTTCTTTCAAAATAGACTGGAGTATTAACAAAACCTAAGAACACCAGTAGTTATTTCACTAGCCAGCAACTTTACTGTTATTCTTGTTACACGTACGAGCAGCCTGATTAGAATGATTTTTAAAGGATCATTGTAGCTGGAAATGGTGCCCCTGAAAAGACCGAAACTATGAGCGCTTGGCAGTAACTGAAAAGCAGGAGACAGACAATTGAAGCTGTGAGTGAAGGAAGTATTATGATACTTGAGATTAAAATATTAGAAAAGAACAGAAGAACAAACATATGCCCCCCATTTTCCCAACTATGCCCAACAACTGCTTCCTTCTCATCTTGCTATAGTTTCACGTCTCATAATTTTTGTCATTTAGAAAGTCTRTATGTGGCATCTTTTGAGCATTTGCCTTCATTTTCCTAACTTCTTYGTAACTTTCTGAATTTTATTTGTTTTATACAATGTTCTTCTGCAATTCCCTTAACATATTAGGCTCTTGTTAACAGAGAGAAAAAAAGTTGAAGTTTAACCTTTTTCTAGATCCCCATACAAAAAAGTCATCCATTGTCATAAGCTTTTTGCTTGTTTCAGCTTTACAGGAATGCACATTTTGTGCAAAAGGTTCTCACTGATCTTATGTTCTTGTGTTCCTGTTCAGCTCCTCCAAAGTAGAACAGAAACAGACTTTTTTTGGACAGGGGCTCTGTGGCTTCTTCTCAGCGCTGGAGATTATTTTATCACTAGTGTGTTATCAGTAGCATTTCAAGTTGTTATTTTTTCTAGGCACTGTTTGGGGAAAAACAAAAGGAAGAGGAAATCAAAAAGATGAAAAAGGAAATGACCCAACTTGCAGAAGACACTGCTGCAAAAATTAGAAAGGCAGTAAGTTATCAAGATCATAAAGAGTCGGTTGTCAAGTCAGTTTGCTCAGAAATAAAAGTTTCAGTATTTATACYGGGAAGCACATAGATTCCAGAATCATTTATTACAGGGTTATTTTGGTTTCTCAAGAACGCATCAGAGCGAGCACATACATGTGTGACTGAATTCTTACAGTAATAGTGTCCTCTGCAAGTCAAACATTCACCTCATGTGTCCATAGAGCAGTTCAGACTAGGTTCAGATTTGCATAGAATGCCCCTGGCACTTGCAGCTGACCTCATTTCAAGTCAAGGTAAATTTTAAAAAAAATCTCACAGTTTTGGGGATTCTTTGTCAGCTGTCCTGAGCAGTTTCTGTTGCCTGAGCTACAGTTACCTGGACAAAGCTTCTGAACTTTGAAGGTTCAGATCTCTTCTCTTTGAAATGTTAGCACTGCAAATACTGTGCTGTACGATCTCTCTAAATGCCTTGCAGGTGATTCCAGCTAATGAGAGAACACCAATAAAGATTATGACTGCTCAGCCTTCTTGGGTTTATAAAGAAGCAGGAGGAAATACTAAATCTATATGCAGGAGTCACAGCTGAACTTGCAGGATTACATTTTAATTTTACTCTGTTTTTGATTGCAGGTAGACTCTGCAAAGAAACAATATAACGTGCAGATTTCTCGACTGACAGAAGAACTTTCTGCTCTTCAGATGGTACGGTCTTGACTGAGGAATATACACTTTGATAACAAAACATTTGAGGGTTCTAGCTTCCAGTCAAATAAAACACTTATAGTACTTTTTATTTGTGACTTAATATCAAGCCGCATAGCAAGAGAACCTAAAATGTTTTCCAGGACTGAACATCAAGCAGCACGTTGTTAGTAGTTTTGCGAGGAAAGGATTCTTGGTTTTAGGCATGTATTTAAAACTTGTAGGCAAGGCTGAAGACTTTGGTTTATTTGTTTCTAGGCTGGTGTTCCTCAGTGTTATTAAGTAGAACTATTAGTGACTAGTTGGAAAAAAAATCATGACTTTACTATCCTTTTTTCATGTATGTACATCAGTCAATGGAAATCTGCTAGAAAGTACATCAGAAATACTTGCTTTTCTGTTTTTGTTTTTTCTTATTCTGTTTGAGAGGTTTTTTTATAGAAATTGTAGATTTTTAGGGTGGTCTGGAAATGATTCCTYGTAAACTTTTATGATGGCTACCTGTAATTTTCCTAGCTGCATATGAAACTTTGGGTTCACCCCAACAGCCCCATAATTTCTGTGCTCATAGTTGCTGTTTTAGTCTAGGGTCAGGCTRATCTGTCTGATGAGAGGCAGTTGGGGCAACAGCTTAGTACTGCTGCAAAAGCATTTCCATGTTTCCTCTATAGAGCAACTTCACAGCTCCTCTGTTCAGCTTGGTTGGCATAAAAGGTGTTGAACAAGGAGTAATCTTGTGTATAGAGACAGTCCTATGTGTATCTCAAAATTAATAAGAGAAAAGTAATTGTCTAGAATTATGCCATATTATGAAATAGTACCTTGCCTCCTGTGGGTTTTGAGACATTAATATTACTTCATAAAAATGAATGTCTTATAGTCAGTGCACAGGATTTATTTATAAGGGTAAAGGACACTATGCTTTGAAAAATCATATTTAAGTGCAGAATTGCCTTGTGTATATTCAGTTATATTTTTCTTTTATTATGCATCTTGGCTGCCTTTGCAGGAAATAACATGATTTTGTAAATACAACAGTTTCTTTGCCTAAGTTTTTTCCTTGAGTTATACATATTTTGGCCACAGTTCCCAAGCGTGTTTATACTGAGATGAGTAAATGAGTAAATGACAAAACAGTGTGCTTTAGCATCTATTTCTSTTGTGATGGCAACTCTGTTTCTTTCAGGAATAATTAAATCATGGAAAGGTGATTATTGTAAATCCATAGCTGGATGGGTGGAAATGAAATATATGAAACTTGGTAAAATATGCTAAGAGAAAGTCTGCCTCACAACTGTTGTTTTCTTGAATGAACTCAGAACTCGTAATAAAACTTATTAGAAGGCAAAAGAGCTTGGTTAATAAGCCCCTATATATGGATTTTTTTTTKTTTTTAAGTTTAATTTTGAATTTCTGTGGAGTTAGTGAGCCTGATCCTATGGAAAAAATAATAAGCAGGTAGGTAAACATAATCCACTGTGTACTTACCTGCAGTGAGAATTGTATTTGCAATGGCAAGGTCTGGCTTTGGGATTTCTTGACCTTTGATTCTTTCTGCAAATGCTATGTTTTATTATGATTATGTTTTGATGAAAATATAAATTAAAAATTACTTTCTTAAAAAAGGAATGCGGAGAAAAACAGAGTCAAATTGAACGAGTCATTAGAGAAAAGCGAGCAGTGGAAGAAGAACTTGAAAAGGTAAGACAATTTTGTGCATCTTAGAAAGAAAAGATCTCTTCACTATTTCTAGTTTTCTCCCTGATATTGGGGTGAAAGATTATACTGTGATCCCTGGTTTTTTTATTTTCTTAGTTTTTATTCAATCTTCTTGAGTGTAA
>NW_020456099.1:1017165-1068373 GCF_003342845.1 Nothoprocta perdicaria
AGTGTAAAAGGTAAAAAGAGATGCATGATGTGATGCCGAAGAATGTAGGTGAATGTCCCRAATCAACTTAAGCTCAATGCACAAAAAAACTAACTGAATCTTTGAACTCTGAAAACTTCTTACCCGGTAGCAGCAGGATGGAGCATCGACAGAAATATAATTTTGTTTTAGATCACTGGAAAATAGGACACAATGAGGAGTAGCCTTATTATCAGCGCTGCAGTGTCACTCGCCGGTGTAAGGTAGGGACCATCTCACATCTAAGCTTATTCTTCAGATTTATCGGGAAGACAGAGGACATGAATCTGACAGTAGAAAACTGGAGCAACTGCATCAAAAATACCTACTTGCAGAATGTACAAAAGGTGACCTGCAGCTCAGCCTACAGACAGCACAGAACAAATTGAAGCAACTGGAAATGAAGTAAGTAATGGATGTCTCCAAGTCCTTATTTAATGAAGCTATTTCTGCCTGATCTAAAGTCTCTTGCTGATTGTGTTAAGTTTCCACTAGGTATTTTTAACCAGYAGCAGGAATAGTAGTAAGTTACCCTATTTCTGCACTTCTTAAGCAAGGGCAGTTACAAATCATTTTAAAAATGTTAAAAGAGAATAACACATGGTAGAATCTAAGATTTTACTTGTTTTACCAAGGAATGAAAAACAAATTTTATTTTTTGAAATCTTACTGCATTTTTAAATACTCTTATCTACCAGGGAAAGTTACTCTCTATAATATATTCAGAGAAATTATTACTTTATAAATTCATTTACGGTGTGSTATGTCCTAGTCCTCACACAACATGGTATGTCATGTACCATAGTGAAGTTCAAGTCTGTCTTCAGGCCTCATAGACATTACTGCAATTCAAATAATATAACAGTAAAAATATAATAYGCTACACATTGTTAGACTAGATTGTTTTTAGCATGAGATGTGTAAGAGTGTCTAGAACTTTCAGTTAGAATCATAAATTCTGCCTCTTCCCTAGAGCAATACCCAGTTGGGAATGTGGAAATTCTATAAAAATTAAAATYTGCTGCTTCATGTTGGCATTTCACTGGGTTTGCTTCAATATTAGATTGTTTTATAAATGCCCTCGCTAAAGGTCTTTGCTGACTTGTACATACTCCCAGCTGTAAAGCCCATTGTAATATCTGAGTGTATAAATGTTTCRTAATAATAATAAACTAGAAATTCAGGAAGAAACAAGAGAACAGCGGTACTGGGTCATTCCAAAGATCTCTTTGTCCTAGTATATTTTCTCTAGGACTGTTGAAATTACTCTGTTAAGATTTTGTTGCTACCTACAAATTTTGGCTTCCTCTTCTTCAGACCATCACAATTGCAGCAAAATAACCCTAGAAAAACACAGAATGGAGTCAAATGTTGAATAAATCTTCAGACAAGACTTTTCTTCTCTTTTCAGCTCTGAAGAAGAGAAATCTCATCTCCAGGAAATGATCTGTAAATTGCAAAGCATTCTGGATTCCGAAAGAGAGAAGAGTGGCTTTGTCAGYGAACAAAGGCTAAAACTTCAACAAGAGAATGAACAACTGCAAAAAGAAATGGAGGGCTTAAGAAAACTGGCCGTGGAAGCTCAACAAAAAGCTAAAATAATGGTATTGTTTAGGTTCTAATTTTATTTTAGCATAAAAGTATTTTTTGCTTAGTAAGCATTCCTGTGAAAAAATGAAAGTAAGCTTAAGTCACGCTTCTTGTTGGCTGCTTTGTATCTTTGCTTTGTTATAACACTGTATGTTCTGAGGATCTATTTGGTAGCTCATCCGCTGTTAATTAAATCGTACTTTAGTGTGCATTAAGTGCTACTTAAGAAGACGACCCAAATTACAAATCTCTGTCGGCCTTTCAGTCCAGAGGCTTCATGCTGCTTTTGTTCCTTTACTTTTGTGTCCACCATGTTATCACAGCAGTGCTTCGCTGATAAATATTTCAACAGTGTAGCTACCAAACATGGGGTCTGGACCTGAACAGTAGGATCAATTCTGTTCAAACTGTACAGGCTTTTGGATCGATAGGTGCAAGCAAGATACTTAGCTCAGAAAGGATTTTCTTTTTTTTAAGATGTTCCATTAAATGCTCCTGAACAGACTGAATGCATTAACAGCTAAACTCAACAGATCAAGGTACCTTTGACTTTGGAAGGGAATGACAGTTTTGATGCTTGACATGATTTCTTAATATATAAAGCCAAGGTATTTGCTGGTGCTTTCCCCCTGCTCTTAGCTCTAGGAATGTAAGGAGATGTAAGAACCTACCACAATGAGGAAGACCTCGGACGTGGTCTTACTAGCCACTCCCAATGGGAACCATCTCAAATCCAGTTACTATCTTCTTTACCACAAAGTACCAAAGCTGTCAACCAAGGGAAAAATAGTTAAATGTCAATAGGAAGTCTTGTTCCAGCTCCACAACCCTTTGAGCAAACAGTGTAAAACAAAGGCTGRGAGTCTCATAAAGGATATTTTAGAGGTTATAACGTATGTACCAGGTCATTGTCCATTCTATCAGACAGGATTTTAGATGCAGTTAAGAAAATCTTAACACATTTTTACCAGATGAAAAAGAAAGGATGTGTTTCTGTGGAGGAAACACAAGGGAGAAGGATAAAGATTATTTACCAAAGTAAGGTCACCCAGCTCATTATCCTTTATTGTCAGTTGTTCTATTTGCTTAAATTGGCTTTGGGAACTTGTGTCTGTTTGAGCAYATCGTTACAGGTTTAATTATTGTATGTTGCGTGCTTACAGCAAATTGTTTTACATCTCACTCGAGTGTTTAAAAAAAAAGTAATCAACTTGACTGTATCATGTTTGTATTTTTTTCCAGGTAAGCACCATGGAACACGAGCATTCTGTGAAAGAACATGGGTATGAAGCTCGACTTCAAGAAATGCAGGACAGCAGTCAGAAATCCACCGCTGAGCTGAGACGTCTCTTAGTAGCTCAGCAAAAAGCAACAAATCGGTGGAAAGAGGAAACAAAAAATCTTACTGATACTACAGAAGTCAGGATCAATAAGCTAAAGTAAGTGCAACCTTTTTTTTCCTTCTGGAAGGTGTTATGCTTTTGGCTACCATTTGGTACAACAGTACAGCTGTGGTGAAAAGCAGTGGAGAGCAAACCATCCTGGCCAGAGGATGTGACTCCAGCTGAAACTGAGGTCGTTCCAGAAGGAAATGWTGCGGCACTTGTTGTGACACCTTGTAATTACAAAAAGTAAATGAAATACTCTTAAATTCCTTTTCTAAAACAGAGCATGTTCAGTTTTAGGAAATTTTAGTCTTTAATTATGAAAGTTTTTGTACTTATGGCCATTCAGAACAGTTTCTGTAAAATCAATTGTGAAATAAATCTCCAGATTGAGAAAAAGTTGCTTTTGGGAGGTTCATCTCTTCTGAATACTCGGTGACATAAAAGAGGATACAAATGAGCTGCCTGATTGCCYTAAGCAAAGATAGAAGCTTTACTTCGTTGTTAATTTGTACATGTTGGCAGGTAGCTGACAGACACACGTATTCTCAGCATAATACGTAAGAATAGTTTCTGTTTTGAGAGGGTATAACAAGAAGGGCATCTCACCCAGGTTACCTATAATTCCTAGATACTGGGGAATGCAAGCAGCTGTAGTGCCTGCGACAAACAGGCATCAACAGGTTTGGAGGAATAAGGTTTACAGTGGAGTTTCCAGTATATTACTAATCCACACTGATTAACACAACGCACATATGTGACATCCTACTTTCATCTTGGTATAGTTTCTCAGGGCCATGTTTCAGCATTAGAAACTATTAAAAAAAAAAAAAAACCTATAATAAGCTATAATCAGCATTAAACTATAAAAAATTACCTGTGTACAGTAAATTTGCAGTGTCTTTCTTGTTCAGGTACTGTTTCCCCTACCTGTTGCATGTCTTATGTTTCACTGACGGGTAACAGCCACAGTACCAGGTAACAGCCCAGTATAAGCTGTTGTTTTGGCCAGCTGGGTGCTGCTGCTTGGCACACGTAGGAGGCCGAGTAACAGACTTTCTCTCTATGGAGGCAAAGGCACCTGGTCTTTGCTTGAGACATTGCTAACTGTGCTTATTCTCTTCCTGGTTTAGTAGTGTAGTTTCACTGTATGTAATTAGTTGAGTCTTACTGATGCTTTTTTAACATCTTTTCCTAACTAAAGAAGAAAAGCACTTAGTTGTGTTACATGCTTAGGTAAATTTAAGCTGGTAAACTTCTGCCAGAAAGCTAAAGTTGGTTTATTTTTAGGAAAAAAAAAAATTACTGCAGTTGAGCATCTAGGTTTGTAACTGAGATGCTGAATGTAGTTSAGCAACTTCTGATTAAGAGAGAAAAACTGCAGACTTCCAACGCAATGGAAATTTTCTGTGTAACAGCTGCTTTCCTTCTTAAGACTTTTATGGTGAGTGTTAAAATGTTGTTATAGTGGGCCAGAAGCTTTAGATGTTTTTTATCTGCAACAAAGTGCTGACATGGAAAATCTAACAGACACAAAGGCAGTTTGTTTTGTGAATCTGCATGAAAAATGGGTAGCAAATTTTGTCAGTGTCCTTATTTGTGTGAGAGACTGCCTATGTAGCGTCAGCTGAAAAGCCCACCAGTGATTTAGCTTCCCATTTAGTAGCGCAGTAGCTTTTTCATCAGAAAATACTGCCTGATGAATAGAAGATGTTCATGTGAGAAGTGGGAAGTCTACACCAAGTCCACGTGATTCTCACTCTCTCTGGTTGATATTTTGGTGCAAGTATGAAAGCCACGTCAGTTACTTTTTAAGATGCTTTTGCAGATGATATTTATACACATTGTATAGAAACTAAGAATAGAAGTTTGTCAGACACCTTTGTGAATTCAGAATGCATTCTGCATTTTCTAGCATAAGGCTGGTATAAAGATTAGCTCCAGTAGCTACTCAATAGTAGTTACTCACTGCCAAGTCCTTGCTGACATTAAGAATGAGTAATTACCATATATTTCCTTTAAAATATAATATTTTAAGCAGTAATATAATATTTTAAGCAGTAATATTTTGAGTAAATACTTCAAGTACAAATACAGATGCCAGTTCACTTCTTGTTTTGCTGTGAAGCATAATAGTGTTGATAACTTATATTTAAAAAGCAAAATAATTTTGTGGCCACTGAATTCCTAGGTTTATCACAGAGATATGAGCAAGACCACTAGATAGTAGAGTGATGCTGGGTAAGCACCATCTACAGAATTACCAGCTTCATTGGAAAATCCTCTTGATATTAGTTAGCATAATAGTTAGGTCCAGGTAAATGGCTAGTTGCAGTCATTTGGCTAAATGGCTGTACAGGGAATACTTTTCCTGTGTACAGACGTTTCACATGTTCCTCAGAGGACTAGTGAGTGAGACATCTGTAAGGAAAAGCTAATGTTTTCCTTAATCTTGGCCTGACAGGGCAGCAACACTGTGAGCCTCGATGAAGATACCTGCCTGTTCATTTGGTTTAGATACAAACACTTGACATATACCAGTGTATCATGATTTTTTAGAAAATTTTGATTAGACTGAGATGTTCTGTGGGACTTAATGAATTTACTATTTGATAAATGCAATGCATTTTTTTCAGTTGGTGACATAAAGCAGSATTTCAGTTTTTAATAATTATTACTCTTGCAGCACAGTAATGTCCTTTGTAAGTGTATATTTTTCATGGAGTTATAAACTGCTTTTGGGGGTCTTACTCGTATATAGCAGGGAGGTGGTTTACATAATCAAAGCATTTTATATTGAATTTCACCAGCAGTTGGCCCTTAGTGCCCTTCTCATAAGCACTGAGTCACTGCTCCGTTTGTTAGTCTAGGTGTTTCCCATTCCTCTGCSTAAAATTCATGACCTGTTCCTGCTTTTTTCTGGTCTCTCCCCATTACTTCCATTTTCCATGTGAAAGTGTTTGAAACATTGCAGCTCTTTTGCTCACCTCCCACCAGCAGCTGCTCGCTTTCCATATTCTGTAGGGTTCATTTGTCATCTTTTCAGTCTGCAGCGTTTTGTTAGTGAGCTGTAATGCATAYACATAAAGGAAACATCCATTACATATTGCAAGAAGTGAAGCAACATCAGTGAACATTAGCTGATTTTTAGTTTCAAAATTCAGTAAGTAACTTTTGTAGCCTGTAACAGAAGAACAAATTGAYAATTATTATTCTAAAATCACAYGGTCATTTCTTAGTTCAGGGAAAAAAATGAACCTAAAAGTATGTTCAAAGTTTTCACTTAAAATTAATATGTGCCTTCTTGGACACTTTGGTTTGTGTCTCTGATTTCAAGTTGTGTAATAATCTTTGCCTGTACAGCTGAACTTGGAATTAAAAAGCCAAAAATAAGCTTGGTGAAACAGGGGCAGTGCTCTGAATGCTTGTGGACTGAATTCCATCCTTCTCTTCATGACAGCATAACGCAGACTTCCTTCATGACAAGAATTTTCTTCCCGGGGCAGCATCCTAAGAGGCTGCACGTTTTTGAAAGTCTTTATTGATAACAGAGCTCCCTGTGGCCTTGGGCAAGGGCAGAGAACTGGGCTGCCTTCTSTACACTTGTGCCCAAAGCCAACCTGGAAGGCAGTTAAGGGCAGTGATTCTTGCAACATAGGTCATGCTTCCAAATCAAGACATTGCTCTTGGCAGCGTGACTAAGCTCCTGGCCAGCGTTTGTGCTCTCTATTCCTGCCAATGGCTAAATGGTTTTGCAGGCTGTAAAAAATTTCTTTTGACTTTTTATGGAGCGAATTTTAGAATTTCTTTAAATTCTAATGACACTCACATGAAGTGAAATTAGACATAGTGAGCTTATGAACAATGTAGCAAATATTAACAGTTATAGAACAGTTAGGGAAATTAATGTATTTCTCATTTGTTTCAAGATGAGTTGTTCCAAGGTTGAAGGTTGAGGCTTTTTTTTTGTCTGAAAATGTTTATGTATGTAC
Organism: Nothoprocta perdicaria; assembly: GCF_003342845.1. NCBI lineage: Eukaryota > Metazoa > Chordata > Aves > Tinamiformes > Tinamidae > Nothoprocta > Nothoprocta perdicaria. The sequence goes on from NW_020456099.1 coordinate 1,024,151, forward strand.
AACTTTTTTATCTATCTCAACTTACAGAGACTTCTAAAGAGCTTTTAAGTCCTGTCAGGTAAAATTTAAATAACTAAATTGGAGTTTGGTTTAATGGTTAAAAAGAATAGTTTGATCTTCAGTATCACTTTTCCACAAGCATGTGTGGTATTTCATGAGAAATACCTTTGACATCTAGGGTAAAATAATGGTATCAAATGATTCACTTCTTGCATTTCTTGCCTTCATTTATTAGAAGCTCCGTGCGAYAGGATTGAGGGCTACACACACGTGTTTTTAAGCGTTCTTAATTTTCTAGAAGTAGCAGAATTTAGAGAAGCAAATGTTAGGACCATGTTTTTCGGGGTGAATGTTGGCTAGAACGATCACTGTTACCATATAGCATTGCATATAAAAGTCTGTAATTCTTCAGACTTAAGGAGAGAAAAACATATGATAGCAGTGATAAAAAGCACAGTCACCTGTACGAAAGAAATAGCCAGGAAATATGGGAACTGGAAGTAAACAAAGCTCAGCAAAGAATGAAAACCAGAGGAGAAAGAGCGAGAGAGATGGCAAAAGTTATGACAACAGAATTTAAACAAAAACAGGATAATCAAATCTACCAGCATTTACTAAAAGGAAATGTGAATGGAAGACTCTGTGTGCAAACTTAAAAATAAGGACCAGTGGTTAATTTATTATGTAAAACCCAATAATGGACCCTGACTGGTCATATATAGGCTAACTAGACTAAACAAGTGAATAAAACAAGGTTGTAATACAAGTGCTGATAGGTGGTTAATCTCTTCTAAGTAGCATATTAGTATTTTTTTTAGATCTCTATGTTCTGCTCCTGAGAGCGAGGGAAGGAATCGGAGGAAGCAGAGTCTGGCAGATAGTCAGTGGCTGCACAGGATCCCTTGCCAGAATCCTCGTCTGCGAACGAGCCCGAGACCAGGTCCAACAGGATTCTGGTTGGATCAGGGATCACAGCAGGATTCAAAAGAAAAGTTTGGTACTGAATTAGCWAACAGGGGCACCCACGGAAAGGCCTTGTTAAGCCTGTCAACTTTGCTGTGACTATTACCTTGCTTGCTTAGAAGTGTGCATGACTGCTCAGTAAAGGCCTTATCAAGAGCCTGTGTGCAGGGGCAGCAACAGGTATGCACAAGTTTGCTCTGCTCTAAAAATATAAACTGAATCTGCAAAACAAATGGCACTCAATAAGGATTTTGTAGACATTGGCTTAAAGAAGGTAAGTACTTTGGAAATTAATGAAAGAATGCATTTGAGGTAGCCTAACTTGAAAATCTGGATTCACATGAAAAACAATAGTAGGATAAATACTAATAACTATCTGGATATGTTAGTAAATTCATATTCCTAACCATCTGTTACTATTGTCTAATACTGAAATATAACTTTTTGGAAAAAAATCAAATACATTTACTGTAACACAGCCTATTACATTTGATCAAATAAGTGCTACTGAATGGCTTGATTAAAAAAAAAAACACTTGAATTATAATTGCTTCTATTGATAAAGTGAAATTCTTGCCATATTTTTTTAAACTATTTTTTAATACTGTGCATAGTGTGTTTAATTCTAAACATTGTTCTCATTTGATTGCAGCAATTCCCAATGTCTTTGTTGCACTTTCTGCTTCTGAAGCATTTATGTGTCATAGTTGGAGTCCCTGAGTCATTTGTAGCTCTGTGCCTTTATAGGAATCTTGAGGTTTGACTTTGCTCTAATTGAAAAGAATCTGCCTCTGAAGAATGACCTTTTCTGTGCCTGTGTGTGCAGCGTTGGCCAGGTCTGCCTTCTCCCTGCACGCTGTACAGTACATGGAGTGAATTRCCCAGCATCTTAAGCTGAACACATTTCCTCCAGCTCTGAACCATTATTATTCTTGGCTGCGCTTCTGTAATGTTTGGCAGCCATGGCTGCTTATTTTAAAATGCTCATTAAAGCAAAAATATTAGCAGGATGAGAGAGAGCTGCAGGTACCAGCAGTATAGCAAATCCATAATTACTGCGAGCAACTGAAGCATGGTCTGGTATAATTCAACTGCAAAAACATCTGGCACTCACTGTATTTGTCATCTGAGAGTTTAGCAGAAAGTACTCGCTACAGCTGGCAGATTTATCACCCGACTGCCAAAATCCTGAACGCTCCCCTTTTGTTTCCTGCTCATTTAACAGAGACAACATGGAGCAGAGACTGGTTGGATTACTTGCAAGTTTGGGCTACCTCTTATTAGAGCCTCATAATGAGTGTTGGGGGGAGGGCTACCAGTCAAGCAGATCAGCCTTCCAGACCAGGAGCTGCAGTGTTTCCCTCGGCTTGCAGGGTTCAGCTCTGTCCTTTGGACACGGGCTCAGYGTGACATTTCAAAGCAGTTTGTTGATAAACAGCTGCACAAGAGAATGTAAACTGCTTATGGTCCATGCTGCTGCTGAGGACGCTCATTCTGTGCCTTAGCTGAGCAGGGGAGATGCATCGTTTCCCRTGACTTGTTAAGGATTTGGAATTTAGAAAATGACTCTACTTGGACAGATGACATTACTTAAGATATCATTGCAATAAAGGTCATTTGTCAGAAATTAGTCAAAGTTGTATTTTATTAGCGTAGTGAAACATAAGCAGTCTGCATGTTGTAAGCAGTAACTTGAATAGTTTACTAGGGAGTTTGAGAAGGTGTGTTCTTATCTTACACATATAAAATGAACTGCATGAAATTTCATGGTGAAGAAGAATGTTCAAGTCAATTTGCTAATAAAACTGTTCATAAGCCAGAACTTGAAGACTGCATTCAAAATCTGTTTGTTTGTTGGGATTCCCAAACTGGAAGTGCTTTATCTTGATGCTTGAGATTGATTCTAGAGGACAAACTGCAAAAATAGTGTTAAGTATTAACATAGTGTCTCCATCTTGCCGTTTTAATCCATCTCTAACACTTACTCCATTTAAAACAAGTATTAATGTGGAATATGAATATTAGTTTTAATTGTTTAACATGGTGTAACTACCTGCTTTATGCATGTCATTTTTATGGCAGCTACTCAAAAGATGGTGAGCTGTCCTTAACGATATCCGGTCGGGAGACAGGCTGATAGACAACAATCTTGTAGCTGCCTGTTTGGTTTTGCAGCTTCCTCTGTCCAAAATGACCAAAGTTCAGAGATTTTCTTCTCCATCTTCTTCACCCGTCTTCTTTGGTGGCTCACTGTTAGCAGAAGGCCAGAACTGGTTCCTTTGTGGACCAGCTCAAAGATGTCCATCTTAACCCAGATATTTGGTGTCTTCAGTACTGCACAAATTAGGTTAGCATCACTAGAAAGAAATCCAAAAGTGAAAAAAGTGCTTTTGAAGAAGCTGATATGTTTTCTTTTTTATCTTGAAGTGTTGTGTTGTTGATTGTGTTACAAAGTTTAGAGTGATTTTAGAGTGATTAGAGTGATTTAGAGTGATTTTTTTCAAAGTGTCTTCAGAAATGTCCACACTGAACTCTGGCTCTAGGCCATTAATGAGATGACTAATCTAAAAATTGAATGCACTGCAAATACAGTTTGTGTTTATAACTTAACAGCACTTAATAACATGCTTATAAAATAAGATAATGAACAGCAGAAAATATACTTGTAAAATATCGAATATTCTTGGCAAAGTCCAGTTTATTTTTGATTTTAACAYGCACATCTCATTTCTGTGCCACTCATTTTGAACACGTATTTTTAAGAGGTGAAAGCAGCAGTGCTTTTGAAACGATTATATCAAGAGCAATCTTRTAAGTAAATGCACCATAAGGACCTGCACTGCTTTGGGGAGGTCCCTATGAGATAATACGTGGGTAGCTGATGCACTACTGTGTGCTCACCAGCAGCTTTGTTTCTGTTCAACAGAAGTGAACTGAGCCAACAGAAACTTCGCACCCAAGAGCTCCTTTCTCAGCTGGAAATAGCAAATGAGAAGGCTATTGAGGTAAGATAACAAATAACATGACAACAGCTTTCTGCTACACCCTGAGGCATCCCCACATTAGGATCTTACCAGAAACTTTTTTAGGTGAGTTACGTTGCTAGTTGATAAGAACTTAAATATTTTTGAAGGAACGGTTGTTGCTTGAAAAACCCACTCTGTTCCTGCAGACTGACATGTTCCAATGGAACGGGAATACGAGTTAACTTTATTCTGAAATTATAGCGTAAAGGAGAGATCTTTCATAATTATTAATACTGCAACTTTAGGCAATTCAGAAATCCTTTCTGAGGACACTTATTGGTTTGTATGGACACTTCTGAAAGGGAGGAGGAGGCGTTGCTATACGTATAATGTAAYACACGCAGAGAAGTAAAATTTTTCGTATTCTACATGGGTCGTAGAATTTACGATTCCTTTTTGTGTGTATATGTATATAGATAAGAGCATCATCCATTAAAGATTAAAGGCAGGGTTGTCTTGGAATGCACATTTTTTTAATAATTAATGGTCACTTTAGAGAATAGTTCTCCTGTCAGTTTGCCTCATAAATCAGGAATAATACCTAATTCTATTTAGGATAACTCCTTATGCATTGTTTTTGTTGTTGTTGTGCTGTATTATTTAGAGGACAAAAGGAGGCTGATAGGAGGAAACTTCCATTCAAGTAAAAGACGATTAAGAAAGATTTTATACCTATTCTTTGATGAACAGAAGAGAAAATATGAACCAAAAGATTATCTTTTGTATTATTTTGTATACTTTTTTACTTTGAGAATAACTAAAACAATTATATGGTAAGACTGTGTAAATTAAATTACCTGAATTAAAATGTCAGCTTTTAGGCATCTTAATTAAAGACGGTGAAGTAAAAACTTCCTCTGAAGATTACTGTAACTGCAAAAGTGGTATGGTCTCGTCAACTTCAGTTTGTGCATTTGATGCAGAAATTCTCTCTCATGTGTCACTAGCCTGTCGTCAGCCTCTTCCTCTAGGAGGTGAACAGCTGCACTTCCTAAGTGCCTGTTGCTGCCAGCCTTCTCACTGCGGTGCATACGGAGCCGAGAAAGAGAACTTCCCGTTTGTAATGAGGTATTTCATTTACACAGGATGAAAAATTAATGATGGAATATCGAGAATACATCAATAGGCTTCAAAGACGACTAAGCCAGGCAGAGCAGAGGGCAGCTACAGCATCTCAAAAGGTACAAAACAGCATGTTATTTTCACAAGGAAACAAAAAYCCCTTTGAACATTGTGGGGAAAAAAGATGACTTTATATCTTCCCCAAGGCAGAGTGGTCGTTTATGTGCAGAATTACTAACATAACTTGTGCAAGCTTGTGTTTCGAATGTGTCATCCCCAAAGTGATGCAAATTCAATTAAATACTAAATCTTCTTCCAACAGGATGCTTGAATGACATAGATCTGTTTAGGGAAACAAACTGGATGTGAATTAAACTTGCATGGTTCAAAATGAAGGTTTATAATCTTGTACGTATTCCAAAATGATAGCAAGTTAGCAGAGAGAGGGGGAAGCTCTTTTTCAAATGTGTCAAATGAAGTTCAGAGCTGTAACGCTCACGGGCTTCCAGCTCCTGCTTACCCATAGGAGGGCCTTTTTGAGCTTGCTGCGGTTGGCCTCGGCTGCCGTGCGCCGCGGCGCCCTGCGGGGAGCAGAGGCTGCGCGGGCGCCCGCCCGTCCCAGCGCACGGGGACCCTGACGGGCGCTCAGCTGGGGGCAGGAGCTGCTGGGCAGCGCAATTCTCTGCTGGGCAGAGAGGCAAGTTTGTTGGTTGTGGGGATCTGTTACTTCTCGTGTTTCTGAGACATTACCCTGCCCAAAGCAGGGTGGTCACGTCAGCTTTCAAGGGCATAAATTCACGGTGTCGCTGCCCATAGGAGAAGAGTGCTTGCTGTTCCTGAAAGCATCAGTAGTTACCTGCTCCTCATGGGTCTCCTTGGGAGGGTCGCAGCAGATCTGATGGGGCTGTAGGAGCCATGTGGCTGTCCGGGTGTGGGAACTGCCTGGCGTGGCTGACGTGGCCTCTGCAGCGACGTGGGGCGTTTCCTGCTGCCCTGTCTCCACTCGCCCTTTCCCCAGGTCCCGCTGCCCGTGCTGGGGAAAGGGCTGCAGCGGGGCCTGCCCATCCCAATGCGGACAGGGCAAGTCTTCCCACTCTCTTCGCTGAGGGAAGACCCATGTGGATACAGGGCTCCTTGTGTGCAGGGTGGTAACACGTCACCGGTTTCTTAATCTGTAGGTGCAGGGCTGCTTTACTGAATTGTTATATTATCCAGTTTCATTGTAATTTTAAATGCAATACAGAATAGAAGGACTTCACCATCGCTGTCATAGAGCCCGTTGACCTTCCCTCGTGCCTGCGTGCCTGATGACTTACAGCTGAAGAGCAGCACCCTGCCAGAGAGGGACCGGTGCTGCTTGCTCCCCTCGCACAGTTCTGCCGGAGCGATGGGGCTGGCACCAGGGCAGTGGCTTTTCCCCTTTCCATGCCCTAGCTGAGGGAATGGACATTCAGTTGTTCCTTCTCCCATGGAAGCGATTTGAGAGCTGCTGGTCATCCTTGTGGCACATGCAGAGGAGCTGCACCAGTTACARCCGCAGTCTCGCAAGGGTAGTTGACCTCTTCACTTGTACTAAGCTTGGCAGCAAAACTAGAAACTAGCAGAAAATGCCAACCTGGATGCTCAGGTGGCAGCTCTGTGCGTTAGGACTGCGTGCAAAGCTCCAGCAGCAGCCACAGCTGCTGCCAAAGCGACACACAACAGATGCTGGGGGCTCTTCTGCAGGATTAGGGGCAGGACGTGTGAGGGCTTGAGAAAAGTCRTCTCGTGCAGTGTTTGGGTATGAAAAAAAATGTTTGAATTACCAGTGCTTGTTCATGACTGTGAATGTGAGCTTATGCTAAGATAACAGTACTTCAGTGAAGCCTCACCATTGTAAGTGAATTATCAGTTTTGCAATTTTAAAATACGTGCATTTGTGTGCATGTAGATGTCTTTTAACTGTACTCCTGGTAGTCTGTTTTTTTATCATTTGTGATTCTTTGGGACCTTAGACAAGTTAAAAGCAATAACCACCAGGAAACTGTTGTGTAACCTAAATTCTCACTTGTCAAGGCCTGCTCCATCTCTTCAGTAATATTTCTCTGTTGAAGATTTACTAATATTCAGGTCTTTTTATTCAAGGATTTTTCTATAAAAAAGGGATCTGCTTGTTTTTGATTACAGCTCAGCGTGATAACTGCGCACAAGAAGGCGGCTGCTTCCCTGCAAGAGCTGGAAAATACTTAAGTACATGGGCATTGTTCACTCACATCACGTTGGCGTTGAGAAGATCGCCACAGAATCTCCATATTGGAGCATTAAAGGCAAATGCATAGTGAGATTTGTAAGATTTGAGCGACGTTTTCTATTGTATTCAGGTAAGCAAGCAGGGCTGGATGGAGCTGCCGTTATCTCCATGCACGGTGAAGCCAGGAGGGTCACTGCAAAGTGAGGTAGTTAGGGGCCTTCTGCGTGGCAGCCCCACCAGGCCGATGCAGAGCTGCAGTATAGCCGTCTGCGGTGAAAATCACCAATGCCGAGAACCATGTGGTCTAGATACCAGTATATTAGTAAATAACTTTACTCGTGTGTAATTTGTACTTTTTTCTTCTCTTTCAAAGAGCCAGTGAACATTCTGACGCTACTTTGTGAGGGGTGCTGAAATCATTTATAAGATGCTGATTATGTCACAAGTGTCAGCGTGTTGCTGCTGTGACAGGCGGGGTGGTAACTGGGAAATGCCTCCCTTGTCTCTTCGGTTTGTAAGGATTCCGCTCAGCTTGTTCTGATGCCCTTGGAAAAGTGTTAATAAATCAAGTGTTGCTATGGTTATTCACAGAGCTACTTTCTAAGGACCATAATCCTTTCTCGGTTGTGCTTTTTCCTCCTAGTTACTATTTTTACATTTGTGTTGATCTCTCTGGTTGGTACGTGTCTGGGAATGGCAACTGGAGGTAGCCATTACTTCAGCTTGCAGAGTCTGGAAAAAGCTGCGGCTTTTGGGTGCTCGGAAGCAGCGTGCTCCAATACTGCAGATTCCAGAAGGTGGGGATCCTCTTGGAACAGGGGGTCTCTTTAACAGAYGAGGAACTCCAGCTAAATGATTTTGAAGTCAAGACTGTCCTCTGTTTTGTCAAATTTTGAAGTGCTCCCAGTTTTAGGTAATGTCATTTCTTGTCCTTTCTAAACATGAAGGGTGTAGTTTGTGTCTTTAACTGCGTAAGGAAAGTTACTGTCTCCTGTATTTTCACATCCCTTTTTCCCAGTGCTTTCCCAGTTTGACATATCCAGTGTAATTTGTAACAGAGAACATTCTGCTAGGTGATTTTACGCAAGGATTTTCATAGGAACAGTTCTGGAGCTCCACACACCTGCCGCAGCGAGATCTTAACCAACTGTGTGTATGTGTGTGTGTAGATAGATAGATAGATAGATAGATATGCACCAACGCAGCCAGCTGGCGGCGAGTACCCAGCAGCCTGTTTCCTCTTGCACAGTGCGCAGGGAGAGGGCTCCTCCGTGGGCCGCCCCGGGGAGAGGCGCTGGCACCGTGATGCCGAGCCCGGCCGGGAGCTCCGCGGTGCCCGGTTCTGAGCGGCGGGATTCGGGCAGCTCTTCTTGGCTTCCAGGGGCACAGGAAAGGCTCGCTTGCTTCTTACTGACGGGAAGATTGGTTTCAGCCGTTGCTGTAGCTCTTGCGCAGGAACCAGTGGTGTTCTGCCAGAATTCAAAGTGAGATGGTGACCCAAAAACATAGAATCCGGAGCACCTGTGACCAAGAAAGCTCCTTTGCTTCTCTGGGGGATGTACGAAGAGCGTGAACACTGGAAGGCCACCACGCACCGAAGAGGTGAGCAGCATCTCCTTGAGGAGGGCAGGAGACACCTTCGTGTGCCGTCCTGCTGCTTCCAGAGGCTTGGCTGGCAGTAACGAGGCCCCTTCTTCATCCTCTGATAAACCCCCTTTTTTTTTTTTTTTTTTTTTTTTTTTTTTTTTTTTTTTTTTGAAATTAAATGTCCATTCTGCTGCCTCTTTTCAGAGGCCTCTTTCAGAGGCTCTTTTCAGAGGCTTCACATATGCATATATACTTTTGTATATGTATGTATATACATATTTTTTTTTTTTTTTTTTTTTTTTGATACCTGTAGTGATCCAAATGAAATATCCAAATCAAATCCTTGTTTTAACCAGGAAGGCAGTTCAAATCATGGCAGGAAGTGTTTATGCAGAAATCCGGACAGAGGGAGTAGTGTGCATTCTAAAACACTGCAACAAACCTGTTGCAAAAATGTACAGCATTTATTCACATACAGACAAAAAGGCACAATTCTACTGAATATTTTAACAAAAAATACAGCTGTCTTCAACTAGGTCTTTATAAATACTTCAAAAAAGGGGGAAAATAAATACAGGATTGGGCCATGTAATATAAAATAGTCATCTCTACATATACTTTTTATTTCTGTTTCTCTTCATGCACCTTTTCTTAATTAATTTTAGCTGAATGGACACCAAAGCTAGGCACATAGTGAAAAATCTTCTGTACAAGGTTTTACAAATGTAATGACAATTTTTTCTTTCAAATTTCTGAAATTAAGATTTATACACGACACGTATAACCCTTCATTTAGCTTTGTGTGAGTTGATAACCTAGCAACTGGCATTCCAGGCAACTTGACAGAAGTTTTAACTAGCCTACGGTTTGACATAATACACCGAGCCTAATCGCAGTTCCCTTGGACAGTCTGCGTGAGAAAAGGTAACGCTTATTGAGAAAACCAATTCCAGCAAAAGGTTCTAGCCCAGTCAGAAGGCAGAGGGGGTGGATTTGTGTTGTCACTGCTGTGCTCAGGCCACCTCTCTGCTCAACACCAACCAAGCACAGGTGACAAAACCAACCTACGGAGCTGGGCCTGGGGCAGGGAAAGCGCTTTTTGGTTCTGCTTGAGCCTCCCTGGGACCATGAGAGCTCACGGAGCTGCCCGGCGGGGAGCAAACGGGTAAGGCATTCGTTCCGCGCGGCGCCGGCATGCGTCGTAGTGCAAATCAAGCAGGTACCTCCTGCACAACGGGGTGAGGCAAAATGTTTATTTAGAATCCAAATTTAGATTATTCCAGCTATGGCTTCACAAACAACTCCCTACATGGCACAAGCTTCTCGCAGAAACTAACAGTGCTTGTCTAGAATGTGCTGCTCTATGTTGAATAGAACTACCTGCATTTACCTTTTGCCTTTTGTCTTGTTGCTTGCTATCAAGTCATTTATTTTAACTCATCCCAAGAACGACTACAGAATCGCAGATTCGCAGAGGCCCTGCTAGACTCCAGTCTGGCCAAATCATGAGGTTAACCTAATTCCTTGGGAGCAACAATGGTGTTTATTTAAAAGAACACTGTGTTAMACAAAATTTCCTCTCTTCATCAGCATCCCACAAAGTATCAAAAGGTTAAGACTTCCAAGTTTTAAAACATGACAGGGATGCCCTCTGTCAAAATACTCAGTTAAGTGATAACTTGCATAGCAAGGTAAGGTGTTAAGAAGCCTTTTTCTGATTGAATCCTCTGGAAGACTCAGTTCTGGCAGAGTTCTGCTGTACTTGAAAACTTTCCCTGCTCAGGAGACAGGGTCTAACATTACAAAACAACTGTGATAAGAGCAGGCACGGGAGGGCTCTGCCTCACCCCTGCACTCTGTAACTTACTGTGGCTTAAACTTTCCTTCAACTAGGACATTCCCGACTGCYTACCTCTATGCAGAATTCCCAAACTCACATGCTCCTCATAATCCACGGCTGTGGGTACACACCCCCTCGATATAAAACAGTACCCTAGTGAACTGTCAATATTATTGCTGATAGCTTACTAGTTATTGCCATTTGCAATTATTTGGAAAAAAAAAAAAAAGTATGCAATTAGAATGTGAGATCCCTCTTCCATCAAATCTAGTCCAGAATAAAATGAAATAACTTTTCTTCATTTGAATGTAAAGAGCTAATCACGATTTATTGCCTTTCCATTTTATTCTCTTTAAAAATATATATTTACCTCCACTTTAACCCTTTAGTGTCCTAAGCCTGGCTTTCCCAGTACATCCATCAGTGCATACGTGGTGCGCTGGGGAAATCCCACTCACTAGTGCCTTAGATATTTTTTTTTCTCCTTCACTCATCGCTGCTCTCCAGGAGGCGGGCGCCAGACTCGGAGCGGCGGAGCGAGCTGGTTATCGCAGGGCGCAGGCGCTCCCGAACCGAGTGCCTGGAGCYGCCTCCGGGGTGCTCGGGTGGAGCTTTCCAAGCCAGCTGCAGCCCCGGGCCCTTCCCTTCTCCAGTGCAAGGGCTGCTCCCAGCCCGGCTGGCGGCTCTAGGTGTATGGACAGGAAACACTGGAGCTTGCGGAGGGCCCGGGCTGCTGCACGTGCGCAAACTGAGTGCAACAAAACACACCTGCCAACGGGACAAAGACCCCCCCCACCATCCAGGAGCGTGACCACTTCTAACAGGGTTAAGCAGCCGCCTCTGGCTCCGTACACTCTAGTTTAAGTACCAGCTTGTGCTTTTTTGGAAGGGTGAGGAAGGAAACAACAACCACCACCTCCTCAGTGCTGTTTAGCTAAACAAGGATGCCTGCAGCCGACCTTCCCCTGCCCACCCCCTGCTGCAGTTTTCAGAGTCACTTTAGTGTTTGTCACAAACACTATTTTAGTAGTGATGTCATTTCTTTGCTTCCTCAGGGAAGTGGCAAATTAAAGACTCAGATTTCTCACAAAAGGGGCTGGGAGGGGCAAAACCACACTATCTTTGAAGTGCATGTAAACATATTTATACAGCTCAAGAATTACGGGTGCACCCTGGCAGTCTGTAGCCACGTCTAAGACCTCTCCCTCCTCCCACCTACACCTCTCGCGGGGGCGGCTCGCGGGCGCCACCCCGGTGAGCGYGCTCCCGTCAGGAAGCCAGGATGCTTCTCCGGATAATGTCCGCGCTGCGGCCGAGCGCGCTGCTGGGGCTCAGCCGCGGCGGCCGGCACTTCTTCTCGGCCACCTCCGGCTCCGAGTCGCTCATCTCGGCGTCGGGGACGTAGCCGTCGTTCTCGCTGTCGGGCCTGGCCTTGCTCCTGGCCCTGTCCTTGGGCGAGAGGCGGCCCAYGGCCAGGTAGGGGTAGCCGGCGCCGCGGCGGCCGGGCGCCTCAGGGCTCTCGCCCCGCGCCTGCCGCTCCCCCTTCTTTGGAATTCGGAAACCGCCCCAGTTTTTCACTGGGCTCGTGGGCGTCGTAGGCACTTTAACCACCGTCTGGTTGGGGGTTATTCTGACGAGGCCGCCGTTGCATTTAGGCACTAGATCCCTGCGCGTGCCGGGCGCTGTCCGAGCGCTCGCGTGGCCGGGGGCCCGCTTGTTCTCCGAGTGCCTCTGCGAGAGCTCCGCGGGCCGCAGCGCTTTGTGGTTGTGCTTGGGAGGCTTCTCCTTCAGTTCGGCCCTCGTGCCCTCGCCCGGGGYGCCATCGTCTCGCCTCTTCCTGTGCTCGGGCACCACGAGGCCGTTGCTGGGAGGTGCCGGGGCGAGCCGGGCCTCGGCCAGGGGCCCATGGACRCGGGTACCGGGCGGCCGCAGCGCCTTGCCCGCGGGCCCCGCGCGCCGCCCCGCGCCGCCGCCGCCGCCGCTGCTGCTCCTCAGCGCCTTCCTCGCCGGGTGCCCCAGGGACGTGCCCAGCTGCTTCCGGAAGAAGGCCGAGTGCCACTTCAAGTCCTCTATCTTGGGGGCATCGGGGCCCAAGGAGGGGCTGTTGAACAACACCACGCTTTCCACTGAGGAAGATGAGCAAGGCACACCTAAATGTAAACAAATTAAGTTACAACCAAGCAATTGTTGCTCCTGGTTATATCCCACTGCGCTGAATTGCACCCCTTCAAGCTCTCCTCTTGGTGCCCATGGGGCGCCCTTCAGCATCTAGAGACAGTTGGTGGCCTGTCCAAGAGCTCCTCCTGCCTAAGCAGCAGCCCGGGCAGGGGGTACCCAGCGCTGCTTCACGCACTAAAGCCCAGGCTGGGGCAGGGGCAGCAGGAAGCATCTCTCTGAAATCGGTCCTCAAGGCTTTCGAGTGATTAACGAGACCAGCCTCRAGTCTTTTCATCTCTGAGAAGAGAGATGAGTCTACTGCCACTGAGAAGAGGCAGAAAGAAGAGCCATCTTGTTTCAAAACCTCCACCTGCTGTCCTTTCCAAATGCATTTCTTTAAACTACCAGCTRTGGTGGTAAAGAAACACATGATAAGCACTAACAAAGCCGCACTAATCAACGAGGTGCCGTGTGGCACTCACATGTCTCTGTCATTAACTTAMGCACAAAACTCACACCCGAAAGGATCAGAGCCAGCAGGGCCCCCAGGAGCCCGCGCCTGAGAGCAGACGCACGCCCTCCTAYGGCAACGTGGCCACCGCTGGAGCTGCCCCAGAGTCTCACGTCCAGGCTGCTGCAGGGTGGCCCACACAAGCTTTCACTGAGCCCAAGCGAGGTCCTGTTGTCCCTGGAGAGGGTGGCGGGGCCGCAGGCAGCGCGTGCGGCGCCGGAGCCGGCAGCGAGGCCTACCTGAAACGCGCTCCTGCTCCAGCTGCTTGGCGTAGGCATTAAATATCTGCTCCTGAACTCTGCAAACAGACCGCTTGATTTTTTCCCTCCGGGTTACCATGTAGGTGAGGTTACGTACCTAGAAGGCATCAAATTGAYGACTTTTACAGAAATCAGAGCTCTACTGAAGAAAAAAAAAAAAAACTCCCTCTTGTTCAGTTTTTCCCTGAGAGTGGCTCAAATCAAGAGAAACTGAGAGATTTTTTTTCACGTGCACCAGAAAGTAGGAGCAAAGGAAGCCCTCGCAGCTGCAGAGGGGCTACCTGCCGTGGGCTGCAGCACCAGAGAGCAACCAGAAGCACCACCCCAGATCTGACACTGACTACCTAATGGCTGGACACTGCAAGCCAGGAGCTGCCAACCCCGGGGCCTAACCTGCCACTGCAGAAGTGCAAAGGGTTTAGCCCACCCTGCCCTGTGCCAGTTCAGCTAGGTGTCCCTGGCCAAGTGGGCTGGAGGGAGCCAGGCGACCTGCACGGGCAGCCACGGCCGGCAGCGCAYGCGGGGCCGCGCTCTTACCCGCTCCAGGTCCTGCCGGAGGTGCGTGAAGAGCTGCAGGCGCCTGAACAGAACATCCTGCTCTCGCTTGGCCAGATTGTCCTCCTCGTCCTTCTTTGGGGTAATCAGGGGCTTGTTGAAATTGGCTTTTCTCTTCAGCTTCCAGTACTGGTAGAGGAACCCCACGGGCTCCTCGGGCAGCCGCAGCGCTTGAGCCACTTCCGAGGACTCAACGAACGTGTAGAACTCGTCCTCCAGCTGCTGGAGCTTCTGCTTGCGCACGCTGACCCTGTGGGCCTCCTCGTGGTTCTGCTCCTTGCCGTGGAAGGGGGCGACGTGGGCAGGACGCGCGCCCTCCTGGAGCCCGTTCCCGTTCTCCCAGCCTGGGCTTTCGGCGAGGAGCGGCCCCTCCGGCGCCGGCTTGGCGGCGCTGTGCTTGGGGCAGTACGACTTGAACTTGACCTCGTCGTTCTCCGCCAGGATGGTCTTCATCTCCAAGCCGCRCTCAAATGCGCAGGTCACGTGAAASGCTGTTCTGCAGTTCTTCACCGAACACTACGGAAATGAAACCGGAATTAGCCAAGCACAAGAAGCGGGGCTGCCTGCAGGGATCCRAGGGGCCGGGACTCCCTGGGATGAGCGACTCGGCTGCTGGGCTCTGTGTCACCTGGGGGAGAAGGGGCAACGCACATTTTTTTTTTCTTTTTGCCATTTTTCATCCTCCCCAACGAAATCAGACCCTCATGGACTGGCACTAGCTCTGCTCATTTAACACTTGATTTCAATTATAACTAATTTTCTCCTGCAAAATGCTGTCATAACTATTACCAGTAATAAATTTAAAGGTTTAAATATGTTCCTAGCATAAACATGGTTTAAACATGTTCCTAGCATGTTCATACATACRTGCACACACAACACCAACATGTATGTATACACGTATTTCTATCAACTCACACTTCTGTCCCCAGTACAAATAATGAAAAGTGGAAAGTAATGTAGCTGACCTTAACTAGGAGGGAACAAAACTGCACCTTATCCAAGTCATCCACCCTCCAGGAGGAATTTGCTACGCTAGGACTCTTATGTAGTACCCTGCAAAGCTGCCAACTGTCCTTCTCCTCTGGGCTTTCCCGCTGGGGCTGACTCAGCAGCCGGCCGGCACAGGGAGGCGCGCTGGGCTTTCCCTGCCCGAGATGCCAATCAGCCTTCCTTAATAACATCAATATACGCAGCAGGGTTTGCATGGCGGGGGTGTTTGCTTTTGTTTCCAATAAAAGCCTCTTCTGCCCTTTCCTCTCTCRCTACCAAGCAGGGCACGAGCAGCTGAGCGGGACGTTTACACAAGACGCTGCTCTGGCTGCGATGCCCCGTGTGCCGCCCCAGCCGCSCCGCAGGCCGGGGCTCCCTGGCTGCTGCTGCGGCATTGAGAGCAGCTCTGCAGGATACTCTGCCAGTGGGGCAGGGGCCTCGCGGCCCCAACGGGGCTTTTCTCCTGTCCGTCCTTCCCGGCCCCGAGACGCGCACGGCTCCTGCGAGACGGCAGCACGAGCCGCAGCTTCCTCCTCCGTGTTCACAGAAAACTCGTGCAGCCGCCCCTCTGAAGAGGGCTGCAGAAATGAACAGAACAGCTTCTCTCAGCTGCATCAGAGCTGCCAAGAGGAAGGGGACAGGTCTGCAAGGAGGTATTATGTTTACAGATTTATATGCTGTGGACAGATTTATTTTCTTTACTTAACGTTTACTATTTTATACATCCCTTTAAATGGAAACAGACTGATGGGTTTCACTGGCGCTCCCTCTGCATGGCTGGTTTACAACTTTTTCTGGCAACCTCATCAAATGGCTCTGAGCAAGCAGAGGAAAAGGGGAAATGGATGGCATTTAGTTTTGAGAAGTGTAGGATTTTAGGAATTTTTGCATCCTAATTCCACTCTAACCACCATGGATTCTGCAGCACTAGGCTAAGGGCAAGTCCTAGCAGTCCTGTTCCCTGCTCCCTGTAAAACCCAGGCAGCGGTGCCTGCCCAGCTGTCCCCAGGGGCCTTCCGAGGGCCATTTTGCTGAGGCATTTCCAGCCCTTGGAAGGTGGAAGACATTAGCACAAACACCACGTTACACTTTATTGTCTTTTCCTAGACAATGATATCACTTTACCCGAGTAGGTCACCTGCACTTGCTCTCATCATTTGTTCCGGAGTAAGTTCAAACTTGTGCCTCATCTCCTGGGTCCCCTTGCACAAACCTGGGGTCTAACTCATGTGTTTTTTCTCAGTCGCTCTAGATTTTAAAATTGCTCTCAAAGTTATTGCTTAAACTGAATGGTTTTCCACTGCAGAGGATGCCCAAGTCCTTCACAGCTAACAGACTGCTGCAGCTACGCATACAAAATAAAGCAATGAGCATTGTGCCCAGCCGGAAACGCTCCGGTGGGATCAATTCCGTGCTTTGGGAGTAGCAGCAATTCCCACATGCCGGGGAGAACCAACCACTGCCTCCGTATCCAACTGGATGTGCAGGGAGCGCAGCTGGCCGGGAACAGGCCCTTCCTGCGGCCTCTGCACCTGAGCAGGACTTGTTTGTCTACTGCGCACGGAGAGCTCCTGGAGCGGGAAACACGGCACGTGGCTCCCTGGCACGCGCAGGCTACGGAGCTACCAAAGAAYGGGAATCTCCAGGATTCTGCTCTGYCCTGCTGCCCTGAGCCCTGCACATCGCTGGGACAAAGCGAGTAGGAGGCCTCAGAACAAGAAAGCGACGCTGCCTCTACTGGGCACGTCACACCCGGGGGCTCCTCTTCCTTAAAAACGCACCCAAACCCCCACATTTTATCCACCCCCAGTGGAGGAAATGGGGGTCAATTCCTCAGCTCTTGGCTTGCTTGGATCCTGGGCAGGCTACTTACCTGCCTGCTGTTCAAAAAGCCCAGTATTAACAGGTCAAATGTTTCCCTCAGAATAGCAAAAGCTGCAGCAACAAAACCCCACAGAAACAGAAGAAAAAACTCTTTAACACTTTAATCCCAGCTACACTCGCAACCAACACGTTCCAACATCTGGTTGTGTCTAAAATAAGAAATGCAAAGCTAGAACTAACCAAGCAGCCAGTTCTAGCGCCCGAGTAAACAGTGTTCAGTGGTTGGCAAGCCTGCAAACCCTTGGCTATTATGACTAGCATTTTACTAGAGAGTAAGAGCACAGTGCCAAAGCAAAAGCACCCCTAAAAACAAATACTGATGCTACTGAATTACCTGTATTGAAGCCCCAACTTTTTCATTACAAAGGCTGCACACTAACGCCCATCTACTGCTGGGAATGTGAGAAACCTTCGTAATAGGTTCCATTTTTTCCGGGCTGCCAATGCTCACCTAAAGGAAAGAAGCATAAGAACACAGAGTGACTACCATGCAGTTAACTGAACAGGACGCAACTTCATAAAAAGATATATTTCCTTCAAATCAGCGTGTTTTGATTTCTTCACTTTATAAAGAAACAAAAATCCAACGGTACTTTTAAAAAGATTCAGGTCTTCAGTGCAGGAACAAAACAGTTWCAAATTCAGCACTACCAATTTAAAATTTTTGGAGAGTGTCAAGATGTGTTTATTAGAACCTGTAAAAATTCTGTTACATCTTGAACTTCCCTTAACTCACTTCCAAATTTCAGTCTAGAAAACAAAGCAGATCTCACTATAAAGAGCGCTGCCTGCTTTGCCCTTTTGCAGCCAAACTAGGGCTGCCACAGCTAACGCGAGTCCCGTCCTAGGGAYGCTCCATCCCGGCAGGCTTTACAGCTCACTGGAAGTGGCTGCATTCCTGATTAGCCTTTTCCACTGCCCTCATGGCACCAGGTTAGCGCCCGTCCCAGCCGCGCTCCTTCTCCCCCGCTCYCCGTCACGCCGGGCTCCGGCCCTACCTCGGGGATCCAGAGGGCGCAGCTGACGTGGACCCACTTGGTGCCGCTCCGCGTGGGCTTCATGGCGCCTCCCTTCTTGGGGCACAGCAGGCACTTGGGGCGCAGGCCGAGCGCGCACGTGCGGCACAGCCAGCTGCCCTCGGGCACTTTGAGGATGCCGTAGCAGGCCTGCGCCGGCGCCAGCACCGGGAACAACAACACACAGGCCTGTTGCTTGTTTAGCTGATTACAGGTAGCTTTGCACAACTCTCAGAATGCTACTAGAACGTATATAAAATACCTGCACGCACGTGCACACACACRTGATATATATACACATATGCATCTACGGACTATGCATGCACGCATGTTTGTTAGATGTGTATGCATTTTACATACACACATGTATATAAAAAATATATATAAACACATTAGTTGTGGAGCATCTCAGGATGCTTCCTAGACTTAGCCAACCACGCGACCCATTCCCCAAACAGAGTTTTCCTCTGAGCAAGAAAAGCAGGAAGCCAACACCAACTTTTAATRTAAGGAAAACCCACTGGCCACACTTCAGCTGGGAAAATAAAGAGCAAAGGGAGCCCCAGCAGCAGCCCTGGGCGCTGTGAGCTACAGGGCTCAGTATGAGAAACCCTACAAGTGACAGCACTTGGGCCTGAACCCAAGTCAAAAGGCACATCCAGGAACTCGAGAGCCCTGTGGTGCAAAACGCAGCCTTTCTCCAAAGCCCTGGTCCCTGTACTGCTTATTCAGAGGGAGGAGCGCAGCGTGGGGACTAAGTAGGATCACTTGCCTCAGAAGACTGTTTCTTTATGGGGACCTCCATCCAAACTAGTATCAATTTTAATCCTATTTAAGTTTCAGATTGGCTGTGATTACAGATTAGCGTGGAACAGCTACAGGTCTTCAAGCACTGACTTTATTCCTGGAGCACTTGCTAGATAGCAGCTCATGCCTTACTGCTTTTGTAACGGTATTTCTTTACCATACGTACAAATACAGACTTAGGTAACACGAGCAAGAAAACACTGTCTTGCTTACAGGCTGACCCAGCCTTCCCAGCTCTGCATGACACAGCAACCCTCTCGAAGCTGGGAAGGCAGCTGGACAGGCCCTGGGAAGGCACTGCCCACAGAAAGGAGCAGCCAGGGAAACACAGAGCATCTGTTCTCCTGCGCTAAAAGGGCCTGTTCAAGGGCCACCAAGAGGTGGCACATCGTGGTGCTCCCTTTGCCCAGCTCACGTTGGTAGGGTCTTCATGAAGGCAGAAGCATTGGGATAAATCCAGCTGTAGGCCTGGCAAATTGCCTCAGTTCTCTCTTCCTCCCTGCTCAGCCYAAGTTGCTGGCACTGCGGGTATGCAAGAGCGTGCAGCAAGGGACAAAAGCAGGAACAGAGCCAGGGAAGTGAGAAGGTACCACAGGGCCCATCTGCACGTGTTCATGGGGCCGTGCTTGTAGCTTCCCTCACACACAGGCTACAATGCCAYCTTTTAGCTCTCTCAGCATGACAGTTTTACAATTACAGGTAATTTCTGAATGCACCTAGCTGCTCAACGGTCAACTCTAGAAAAACTTTATAGAACAGTGACTGTCACTGTAAAACCCCAACTGCCGAGGTAACCAATCTAAGGGCTTGGAGAAGGGCCTGGAGCRCCCCTGCATCCCCCACGGTGGCTGCGCGGCCGTACCTGGTGCACGCAGATGTTGCAYTTGTCACAAAACACCATCTCGTTGCCATCCTCGCCATCCGGGGACTGACAGACRTCGCAGACGACGTCCTCGTCGTACTCGATGCCCAGGCCCTCCTCGGTCTCGATGGCGTGGCTCATGCTGTCGCAGCACCGCTGCTCAAACTCCTCCAGGACCCGCTCCATGCTCTGCTCGTCCAGCTCGGGCAGCCCTGCGGAACCGCACCCGTTATTTCCTTGGAGGGAACAGCCCCGGCGCCGGCATCCCCAGCTTCCCTTCGGAATCTACAGCCCATGAGATTTGCAGCCTTCTCCCCAGCAGCCTCCACGTGCCTCCTTCCTAGACATTTGGGACTGCTCCAGCATAAACTAAGGGAAGCACAAAAAATGGCACGCTRAAAAAAAACACTCTGTCCTGGAACAGCGCTAGACTAACACAAGTGAAGTATCAAAACTGATCTCTTAAAAGCCGCAGAGTTTTTACAGGTGATTCTGATTTTGGTTTCCTGGTCGTGTTCTCATTTTTCACTTCTCCTTGGGCAGCACTAGCTATGGTTTCTGTTTCAATTCTGCAACCCAAACACTGAATTTCAGTTAAAGATTATGGAGTATTTTGAACTAAAAATGATGAAGCACCAATCAGGGAAATATTTCAAACATTGTGCTTGTAGCAAACTAACGGTTTCCTAGAAACTGTGATCCAGCAGGGTGCAAACCCAGACTGAGATTTGCTGTTGCTGTTTTCCTGAAGACAGTTGGAAAAGTGACTTAAACCTTTAAATCATCATCCTTAAAAAAAAAAAAAAAAGAAAAAAAGCACGATGTCTTCACACACTGAATGGGATTAAGCCTGACCGGAGATCTGGATAAAAGGCCTCAGGAAGAGACAAGGTCTGAGCTGGCTGTTTCTTCCGTACGTGGGCTCAGAAAGGAGGAATTTTCACTGAAAGGTCTGGGAGGCTCTTCACAGCAAGCACGGGGGAAGCTCCTTACRGACTCCTTCCCTGAGCCGTGCAGCCTCCCCGAACCTCCCAAGACTCCTGGTCTACCTCTGCAGAGAGAACAGAACCAGCTGCAGAGAGGAACATGGATGTGTGGTACAGTGGGAAAGAACACACAGAAACTGGCCGCTGGGCAGACTGCCGGCACGCGCTCCGTGAGGACGAGGGACCGTGACACTGGCACGACAGGAACACCCTGACACAACGCGGGCGCCGCCTGCTCACCCATCTCCTTGAACTCCTCGTTGGCGAGCTGCAGCCAGGCCACGTCCACGTCGTTGAGGTCGTAGCGGCACACGCCGTCCGCCAAGGTGCGAATGTCCACGTAGCCCAGCTCCRGCGGCTCCAGGCCCGAGGACACTATGTACTTCCTGGGACGTGTGAACGTGACCGCTTTGGTCTCGGACACGATCCTGCAGCAGGGGGACAGAGACGCGCTGGGTCTGCCGGCTGCCGAGCGACCCGCGTCCGCAGAGCGCGCGGTGCCCCGCTCTGAGGGGCCAGGACCTTCTAGGGCACCCTGCACCCCTGGGATGGGGCCGGAACACGGCTCAGGCAGCTTACAGCACTGCAAGGCTATGAACAACGGGCTGGCTTTGCTTGGAAACCCAGGTCATGACACAAATCACTGAGAAAATGAAGAGAYTAGAGGACAGAGCTCTGGCTGCTCTTACCTGAAATTCTTACCTGTTTCAAAGCTAGAGGAGACACACTGTTTTTAAGTAGTGATGGCTGCCATAGACACAGACACTAAACTCTGTTTTAAGACATTTTTAAATTCATCTGTTTARCTATAGTAGCAAAATCAAGAAAACTGATGGAGAAAAAATGTGACACTTGCTACTAACACATAGTGTTTTCTTTCTGAAATTTCTTCCTTCATTGTGTGTGTACCTATGGCATTGCCATCCTGGTGAGATTCAGAAGTCCCTTCCACAGACCCGCGGGCTTTTCCATGCACCTTGCCCTCACTTACCCCAGCACATCCCAGCTCCGACATCCTGGCTCTGCATTTCTAACGCCACAACAGGCCAAACCTTGGAGCGGATGATTGATCGGTGCCACCGAGCCACCTCCTCTCAGGCTGGGAAGGCTCCAGGTGGCCCCCCATCCAGTAGGACAGGGCGTTTCAGCTGCCAGCTCAACGAGATTTTGTTTGACTCCTTTGCTGGAGACAGCCAAGTAGCTCCATGCAGACAGACGCCCTGTTGTGCCAAGGCTGCACCCACGCGCAGCTCACTAGGCCTCTCCTTCAGAGCCCTCGGAGTCACGTCCTCCCCAGGCAGCCTGTCCCTGGACACGCAGAGCGTGGGGAGAGGCCAACACTGCACCTGGGGCCTCTGCACGACCCGCAACCCAAGGGCTCTGCAGAGCTCATGGTGCTGCCTCAGCTGCTGCGCTGCCCCGGGCCGGGCCGCGTGGATTAACACGTTCAAGACTCCTGCATCTCACACCAGGTACTTTAAACTGAGCACAGTTTTCTGAACCCTCCGTGCCATAAATCCCTCCCTGAGCGCCTCTCCACAGGGCAGTTAAAACCCTGGGCAATCCCTGCATGTGCTGCCTAAATCCCACRGGGGTTTAGAGGGCCACAAAAGCAGCCACGCTTGTTGCAAGGCCCCAGAAGGCACACTGAGCTGAACGCCAGCACACACGGGCACTGAATGAGTACACGGACTCCCCGCTCTGCCCCGCTCCCGCCCCGCTCGCGCCGGCCCCTGCCTGCACGGGCAAAGCCTCCGGTTCCGCAGGATCCTCCCCTGGCCAGCAGCAGCCGCCTGTAGCGCCCTCCCTCCTGCTCTACCTGAGCGACCGGCCCTGCTCCRGGGCCCTGCGCAGAGGAGCTGCAGCCTCAGCGGCCTCCACATGGAGCCAACAGCAGGAAATGGGGCTGGAGGGGCCACTGCTCAGCGGGGCAAACTGGTTTTAGGGAGTCCCTGCCCAGCAGGCGTAACTGGGTCTAAGGGCCACTACAGCCTCCCTGCCGCCAGGGCTGCAGCCTTGGCAGAGGTAAGTAATCAAATGGCCAAAATTCCCACTTTCTCCACCTCCAATCCCAGCTAGCCACACGGCAGTTGCTGCAGTATGCTCCTGCCTTGACAAGTGCACYGTTCAACTGGAAACACAAAACATCTGAATGCAACAAACAAGGGAAAGAAAACGTTTGCRTGGGTTAGAGCTGGGAAATCCTGCATTGATGCATTTAGTTACAGGCACATCTGGATGGCTCTTAAAACAACTGACGTGTTGTGTAAAAAAACACAAATATAAAACTTTCAAGTTAGTAAACAAAATGAGACCAGAAAACAGCATAAAGCCAGAACAAATGCTGCGTTCTCTGGATCCTTTAAATCTGTCTTATCCAAGTGATTCCTTGAAAGGCACCTCTGGCTTGGAACTGAGCACGAGAAGCGCCAGGCAAGGGCTCTTCTGGCYGTGCTGAGTGAGGTCAGGTCTGGGCTTAAAAATGGCAGCTGTTTGTGAGGGTACATCATCACAGTTCTTCCTAGCAAAAAATGCCACCATCATTCTCCGACATTCGTGYTTCTACCCAGCGCAGAACAGAGCTGGCCTGGTTCCTGGCCTGTCCCACCACTCAGCGAGCCCAGGCAGGTCGCTCTCCTCTCCGAGAAGCGAGTCCCTTCCAGCTGTTCCCGAGCGAAGAGGGCCCGGGCAGCCGAGGCAACGCACATGAGCTGCYAGCAGAAATGTGTGTGCATTTGGTTGCATTCCTCCAAACTATACCTGGCTACTGGTTCGGGGATGGTCCCTGGGCTAACTGGCACCTGAACTCCCTTTTCCCACTCCTGCCTCCAGGGGTCTGCCAGCACATAGTAATCCTCAGGGTTCAGCTGGAAGGAGTCATGTAACTTCATGGCAGTGATCAGGTCCGTTCTGAACACCTGCAAAGAGAGTGACCAAGAGAGAGAAATAGAGACACTGACATTCGATATTCACACTCTGATTCTTGGCTCCAGGGTGAGTGTGGAGCAGAACGAGGTCACGGTACCACCCGCGAGCCCCGCCGACGGCTGCAGGACGGGGCTCAGCCGCGGGGCAGGGCAAGGGAGGGCAGAGGCTGCAAAGGCCAACACAGCGGCTGAGGCCTCTACGAGGCCGGGGCTCCCCCGCCGCAGCCGCAGCCGCAGCCGCAGCCGCCCGGCCCTCCCTCTTGGCTGCAGCGAGAGCCGCAGGGAAGCGTCGCCCCTGCGGCGCGGGCACCCTCGCCACCACGCAGCGGCCTCAGCGCGGCACCGAGCCCCAGGGCTTCGGTAACTGCTGCAGCTCCGWCTAATCTGAAAGCATTCTAGAAATTCCCTGCGGTAGGAATCAAGGCGGGACTCCACCGTGACCAGCCGCGAGAGGAAATTCTAAGGAGATGACTCTTGGTGCAAGCATTTAAAAATACTAGCCAAAAGAGCAAGGAAAGCAGGCTCCGGGCTGCGAGGCGGAGGGCAGCTCCGYGCTCAGCACAGGGGCTCGCTGCTGCGCGCGCTGCAGACACCCCTGCCCCACGGCCGCGATTCCGCTTTGCAAGGGCACCTGCCTCTGAAGCCCGTGGGGTAGCYGGCAGCACAAGCCCGCAGCGAGGCCGCCTCCGGCAAGCCAGGAGTGAAATCCAGAGGGGTCCCCCCGCGCAGGGACGTGCCGCGCGCCTGGTCCACACGCTGCAGAGGGCCAAGGACGAGGCCGGGAACCAAAGCTGTGCGCTCGTCCCCGCGCTGCAGTGCTGCTGTGCGGGACAGCAACAGCCCCGGCTGCCCTGTCCCCGCAGCCCCCTGCCCCATGCAGAGGAAAAGAGGAGAAATCACCCGGTGACACGAGAACACAACCACTCTGCAAGAAGAGGAAAGGAGCATCCTAAGGACAGGTCCCATGCGCGTTTCTCCCATGGGGCAGGCCGAGCCAGCACCCATGCAGCTCTGCACTGCAAGGCCCACAGGAGCAGGAGGATGAGCAGCAAGGGCCTCCAGGAGCTGCTCCTGGGCTAGAGCGACTGCCCAGCCCCGTGGGCCCCTGCCAGCCAAGTGCTGCATGTGGCTGCAAAGAGCCACCTCCACAGCGAGGTGTCCAGGCAGGCCTCCCGAGGACAGCAGTCTGTCACGTACCACTAACACACCTGACTTCTCAGTAGATGATCTGAGAGTTTGGGTAAGTGTTTCAGAGAAGCAACAAATTTGATGGTTAATGATAGGCCCTCATGTCAAAGCGTGAAGTGCCTTTCAGGCAGAACAACTCGTTTTGAAGCCTTTCCTCCCGCCCAGCACACACATACTCCCCATGAGCATCTCTGTTTGTTGCTGTTTCAACACTGAGTTGAAACACTTCAGTGTGGTTCAGTGTTTCAACACTTTTCTGAGAAAGCAGAATTATGACTTCTTTTCTTACATTAACAGATGTCAAAAAATTGCCACCCTTAAAAATAAGTATGAAGGGAAGGGTGAGTACTGGTAATGACATCTGATGAAAACGTTTTTAAATAATCTAATCGCAAGTTTTGTGAGGCTGCAGCCAAGGAGTGCAAAATAATCCACCACGAAAACTAGCTCACAAAAAAACCATGCCCAGCTGGCCAGGGGCTTCTGCACTTCTCAGTGATGTGAATCACAGCAGCCAAATGAAAACGAAACTGAAAACACAGAGCAGGATGCAAAACTTGCCCTGTGTGAGAGCGGGAGTACCTTGGGCTATCAGTTAAGTTTGTCCCCAAGCTCTCACAGAGGAGGGGGCCAACGCAGCGCCTCACAGCGTGGCCCGCTCGGTCACCCTTCCTTCTGCTCCGCGTGCCGCTGCCACCAGGCTGCCGGGACAGAGGCACTCACGGCGCCCCGGACGCGGGCGCTGCAGAGCGAGGGGCGAAACCCCGGCCGTGTTGCAGCTGCGGTGACGCTGCCCCGAGCCCAGCGCAGCCAGCAGCTCCCTCAGCGTCTCACGCTCAGCAGGGGCCGCGGCGCCGTGCAAGGAGCGCAGGCAGCCGAGGCAGACGGGACCGCGCCACGCACCGAACGGGCAGCAGCAACCCCCGTCCAGGCAGGGAAGGCACAWGGAGAGACCAGCACAAAACTGTACAGAGCCGTTGCCAACAGGTGCAAGGAAAGGAGGGAGAAAAGACAGGAACACACACAGACAGGCAATAGCAAGAGCCACAGTTATCTCAGGTCTAGGGGCTGCTTCTAAGGGATAATTAAGGAACGCCAGGAAAGAAGCCTACCACCGGCAGGAACAAATTCACCATAGGCTTAAACATTCACAAAAGCAAACAAACAAAACCCTAAGATACAACAATCAAAAAATACTGAAGAATCACCAGTAAACTCTCCAGCTGAAGTTCTCACAGACCGAGCAATGACTGGGATTCTTCCCATGAAAACTCTTCRCTAGGACTAAGGTACACTGGTATCAGGGAGACGAGCAAAGCACGGTTTTTCTCAGCACCAGCCACACACTACGCAGCAGAAGTGCATGTCTTGGCTAAGGGCAAAAGCCCTGGAAACTCTGCCTCCCAAAGCTCATGGTTTCTTTGCAGCCTCCACAGAACCCTGATCCAATTTCTGCCTGTAGACAGGAAGATTCAGCACGAATATCTCCAAAGAACTGGCAGGCATTCATGTGTGACTGATCCAGCCTGGAAAGCTCAGCATGATTTACACTGCCCTTGCTAAGTTTTCCTCAAAGCGCTACCTGAGACAGAACTACAAAGAAGSAAATTTCTCATTTAACAAGCATGTTAAGTAAGATCACCTACTGGGGCCCAGCTATGAAACGAACGCACCTGACATAAAGCTTCATTCTGCACAAATCACACTACGAATCAACCCCAGCTCCTCAAACACTAGAAGACATCTACCAGGGCTACGGTGTGTCAGAATCRGCCAAAAATGCACTGCTAAAAACTGCTGCTGGCTGTGGCTATGTGAGCAGCTGAACTCCCTGATCTCTTGAGGCCACAAAGGATGGGGGGGCAGGTGCCAGGAGATGGAGCAAGAAGAAAAGAAAACGTAACTCAGAAGAAATGGCTCCATTACCGAGACATGTGCTTTCCATTAGACAGACATAATAAGGTGTTAATCTAATTGCAGAAATACCTCCGAGGGTTTTCGATCTTCATGTCTGGAGCACGAAGACATCCGACGTCGAGATCTTGAATGCTGGGACCAAGCAGACAAACCTAGAACACAGAAATGATCGTGTGAAGACACTGCTGCCGGATGCCAGCAAGGTCCTCCACTCCCAGCACACCCAAGTAGGCTGTGAAAGGTTGCACAGTCGCTTCTGTGATCTCTTTTCTGGTTTGTTTTTGTTTTCTCTAGTGACATATGTACTGCCTGTGCTATACTTAGCACTTTTCCCCCCAGCATTTGGGCCCATAACATCCTTTTCTGTGAGCAGCAGTAACGCACTCTCTGCAGATTACCAGCTGCTCAGGGAGTCTGCTGGGAGTCTCAGATGTAACCTTGGAAGTTAATGCACCTAACGTCCCATCTCTGCTGGCTACCCATTTTCCACCAGGMCAAGCCTTTCCAAAGGGAAGTGTGGAGTGAAGTAAAAGTGAAGTAAAATGCTCACCCAGTAACACCCTGCAACAAGAGCTGCTGCCTCTTCTCCTAGGGAAACCTCTCACCTCGGTTATGCTAGTTTTGGTCTACAGAATTATTCTTTTATTCCAAACAAATTATATCTTTTTGCCTCAAAACCTTTTTACAGAGTCTCTATCAGCTTTCAGAAATATTTTATCAGAAGGCAAGGGAAAAAGGGGAAGAAGGAAAGGGCACTCCTTGGACGAGGCAGTGCAGTGACACCAGCACGCAGCCCGCTGCTAAACCCGCCCGTCTCACGCCGCTGCAAACCAGCTCAGTCTAATTCAGCAGCACTTACACGTGCAGCAGGTCTCTTCCTGTGGCAGCTGCACAGCAGGAGCAAAACCTGCAGCGGAGCCAAGGGCCCAAGGGTGCGGATGGCGAGAGCAGCACCTCCTCCCACCAGGCAGCAGAGGCCTGGGGGGGCAGCGAGCGCAAGGCACGTGGGGACAGGACAGGGTCATCTCTGTTAAAGCCACCAAACTCACTCCAAGTGAAGTGGTTGCATCCAACTTGCATGAAAAAATCAAAAAAAAAGACACTTTCCCTAAGCCCTTCTATTTAAGAATTGCATTTTCTACGAAGGGAACAAAAGCACAGAAAGTCACTGCCTACAGCTACTAACCTGTGTGGAAAGCCACCTCCCAAGACCTGTTGCTGGCATCCCATYTAAATGTTCTCTTGCAATCCAAAGAAAGGCACAAGCAGCACCACGGGGTCCTGCTTCTCTGCCCTGGCCAACCTATACCCCACCTCCAGGCAGGAAACAGGTAAGAGGAGAAGAAATAATGCCCAGTGAAAAAGAGTATCAGAGATACACAACTAAAATTCCTAGCAGGAAAAGCACAGTGGATTTTAGCTGTAACCCAGCAATTTATACATGATCATTCTAACAGAGAGGTGTGATTTCGTTCATCACTGGACTCTCTGTAAGACACAGTGCAGGTTCACCAGGGCTGGGCCTCTGCATTAGCTACCCCTTCATGCAAGCTAGGAGGAAAATCATCTCTATTCCTGAACTACAGAATCCACATCGCTYCTCTTAAGGGCTATAGGAAATCCCACTCTCTAATGTTTTCATATGGAAGGGACAGCTCAAACACAGCCAGCCCTCTTCATGATATATGAGCATTTTTTTCCATGCCAAATAACTTCCTACAATGAAGCATGGAAGAAAGACTTCCTTGCATAGTTCTCTAATAGCTGTTTCCTTGCACATAAGGCTGGTGAATGGACAGTGGAAAAGCTTTTAATAAGTTATTAAAGAGACTGTTGTATTTTTCTGGGCAAGGTAATGTGGCGGTACATAATACTATGAGAAAAAGGTGGAAAAATTTCTCATGGGACAGAGATTTTACTACCCGCTAAGATCCGTAACTGTAGCTAACAGGTGACCTTTGACAAGGGCTTCACATCAGTATGGAAAACATTTACTCACTGAATAAACAAAGGCCAACTATAAAGCACACATTCACAGCCTCAAATTGCCAGCACTTAAGACACAGAGAGCAAGAAGCTAAAGGAGGCAGCCAAATGACACCGGCTCTCCAGCCCAAATGCTCTTAAATTTAACCACTTGTGCAGCCTCAGAGAGAAGCTCCAGCTCTTTCACTGAACTCAAGGGCAGAGTTTCACTGCCTTCAGCAGTGCMGAGACCAGGTCACTAAATTATCCCCGAGTTTCTTTCTTAGCAGGCAATCCCCCAGCTCCGAGTGCACTCTCGGAAGCGCAGGAGGAAAATCAAGGGTGTGACTCATCTTTAAGCATCACTTCCATATTTTGGTACTAAATCCAAGGAAAGGAATAAGCTCWCAGGCAATTGCTGCTACTCCAGTGGAAAATGGCCCAATTTTTATGTCTGAACACACGTAGTAAGAATCATTCATGGAGTACATGGAATAAACAATATGTGGCGTTAAAAACAGACACAGGATCTGAAGCAGTTCTCCTGCGTTATAAACACACATGAACCTACAGTAAAACATCTGGAGTATTTYAGAAACACTCCAAATTCTTTTTGACAAAACGATCCCCTTGTCCTATGCAMAATGCTAAATGACTGTGCTCACCAACAGCCTTAGTCTGATCCAGGCAAGGAACCACCAAGCTTGGCAAAAACACTAATCATCAAGACAGAGTCAAATGGAATCTTACTAAATAACAAAAAATATATCAGAGACCTAAATTACCGGGATTTGGAAGAYAGAGAAAATTCTAAGGTAACATTACACCTTCCACGGGAAATGAGTTTTGTTGAAGATGTGTGAGATGTTAGAGGGTACATACAAAAACACATGTAAACAAATAGGAAAAATATAGCGCTCCAAAGCATGGAGCTATGAACAAACCAACCAAAAAACCCACATACAAAACATACAAGCCTATGATTATCAGAAATCAGGTGGAAAAGGTGCTTTGCTAAGTGGTCATCCCTGCACACCACAGCTCAAGGTAAGGAGAAGCATGGCTGGCAGCACTGCTCCAGGAGACACACATCAGGACCGTCCTGGTCCTTCTATTTAAGTTTGAATTTTTAAGGTTAAATAGATTTCTATTATTTTTTCTCCTGAACGTCCTTGGCATTTGTCTGTCCCCGACGATTCTTCCAATACCACACACCGAATAYATGAAAAACACCTCACCGAGAGCAAAGAGAGAAGAACCAGAGCCATCAATACTAGAGGTCYAAGTGGATAAATTCACATTTGTCCACTTAACAACAGAAAGCAGAAAACCCCCAGCAAGCAGCTAGGCACGATCCTCAGCAGCTCGGCAAAGCCCCTGTCAAGAGAGGCCAAGTGCTCACACACAACTGCTGCTGGAAAGGGGACTTTTAAGTTCCAAGCAGGGAAACCTTCTATTCCCCTAGACTGCCATATAAAACGTACTCTGTAAACACTGAGTTTTTATAATGCTCCTAGAAGGTGTATACAACATATGCACCTCCTGATGATAAAAGACAACAGTCAAGGAGTGTGAATTCTTTTTCCACATTTGCGAAAAACCTATGTGTGCCAGAAGAGTCCAATCAATCCTAAGCGTATCAATCTGCTAAATGATCTGTCAAACACACGTTTGGAGGGAACCCACCCCAGCCCAGCGCCGAGGCGGCAGTGGGGGGCGCGTGGGGCGCGTGTGTCTGGCTGCGCTCCTGCTCCTGCCGAACCAGCCGCTTCCAGCCGCCCGCGCGGCTCCCCCGCGCGCTCCGAGGAGGAGCGGGCGCCGCTGCCAGCAGCTGCCAGGAAGCTCTGCAGCCCGAGGGGGAAGCCGAGATGCTCCCGGCCTGCCCGGCTACATCTCTCTGCAATCAGGCTCCTGTCACTTAGACACAGCTCCACATGCCCAGTCCTAAATTCCAATATAAATGAATCAGGATATAAAAAACAAACTAACAAACAAAAAATCCACAGTACTCTGCAAGCAGTTTTCCAATATGTTAGGTATAAAAAGAGCTGCCTGTGCACTTATCTTTGGGCCCTATCACAGAGAAAGCAGCAAGTGTGCAAACACACCCTGCAGTGAGGTGTCACATATCCAAGTGGCCCTCCTCGTGTTCCTGCTGCTGGAGGAGCTGCCCCTCTAATCTCCTCTTCCGCTTACATAAGGGTGGATTGTTACACAATGATCTCGTTGGAGATCAAAACGGAAGAAGCAACGGCCTTTTATCCGGGATGCTCCTCACAAACGGAGGTGCCGCTTGCCGGGGACTCGGCCCACAGGGCAGGGGCTTCCAGACCCGTCTGTATGTGGCTCCAGCAGCCGCAAGCGGCGCTCCAGCCCGGCTGCCCGGGCAGCTCGGCACCGCACACAGCCCGCGAGCTCCAGCGTGGGCTCAGGCCAATGAGCAGCTCCCGAGGCAGCTCCCCCGGCCGGCGCCACGCGAGGCTGCTGGCCCTGGCAGCTCAGGGCGAGTCGGCTCTTCTTGACAGAGGGAGTCTTGGAAAGAAAAATGGGCCTCTCCAAAAAGGTGATGATTATGTCATATTTCTTCCACCGACACAACATCCTGGCAGCCCTGGTGTGTCTTTCAAACTCCTCTCCCAGCACACTCGGAAGTGTCACAGATGCTTCCCTGGAAGCTCGTTCCCTGCCCCAGTGACTCTAACCTCCAGCAGGATCCAAGTGCCGACCGTTTGTCAGCGCTTCAGATCCCATCTCTCTCCTTCAGGACTGCAGCCGTGACTGTGAAACCTGCTGCTCTGTCCAAACTCAAGCACTTGCAACTACACTGCGTTCAGCTGTAGAAAAAACATCATCTCCCAGTAGCTACAACTGAGGGGGAAAAAAGGTAACGAAAATGCTCCTCACTTTCTTCTCCCAAAGGTCATCCCGGGTTGCACGCTCTGTGAGGAAACCACCACATTTTGGGCTGCAAGCCGCCACAAACGGCGTCCACCCCTCGCCTGAAAACCTCAACACCTCTGCGGAGCCTCCTGAGATGTGTCTCAAACACTGGGGATCCACGGGATGAAAAGCGCTTCATAAATCCATGTCATCTGGCCAGAGCAGTGGGGATTGCCAAAAGACGTTTACCTTTAAAACAAATTTGTTTAGCAACCATAGAATAAGAGGCTGTCTAAACTGCAGAGCTACACTCCGTAGTCCCTAAGTATTAAATCTTTCATTTCTCAGAAGTGATGGGGAACCTTGTAAAGCCTGGAAGTATTTTTCATCAGCAAGTGTCTCCAGCTCTTCCTTCAGACACTCTGGAAGGAAGAGCATAATGAATTGGCAAACCTCCACAAATAAATGAAGAGGCTCTGTGGGAGCAAGCAAATGTGAAAAAATCACGCTTGGAATTCCTTGCTCATTGAAACCAGGGCTCAAACCTCCACCGACGTCCAAGCAGGGCTGGACTGCAGCCACAATGCACCTGCCTGAGGCTCAAGCCTTGCCTCAAACGCCACCTCTCCAAGTGCCCAAGCAATTCCGCACACAAGGGACACTCCAAGGCTGCAAAGGGCAACCGCTGCACAGCTTTACCYGGCCAGGGAGCAGAGCTGAAGGAACATTCACCACAAACTGCCTATGCAGATTTCCAGACCAAGGAAGCTAAAAACACAGACAGTTAGGATGTCACGAACATCATAACGCTTTTTATAAAGAGCCTGGCTAATATTAATGTCTATGATAGCTGCTGTAATACATTATCTGGAGAGGGACAGGAACTAACAAGCTGCCAGACAACAAAAAAAAAGCATTACTTTGAGGTGCCAATAATTCTCCTGCCTTCCCAAGCCTTTTCCAACACCATCTCTCTGCACTTACAGAGAGGTTCACAACTCAGAACTATGCCCGCAGCCATTTTTCACTCAATTATATTTTATGGATAAAATGTTCAAAAGTGACCTACAATTTCAGAAGGTGAAATCTCCCAGAAAGTACTGTGGTTTCTGGGGGCTGAGGGCAGCACTGCTGCGCACCACTTCCAGCGGCACCTCTCGCTCCCTGCTTCAATAGCTACTTGGGCCTCACGCCGGATGGCCTACAGATCCGACCTAGGCTGAGCTCCCGGTCTGATGTCACGGGCACACAGCTGACAGCCCGCAGAGTCGGGTTGCGGGGGCCAAGGCAACGTTTTGGGGGCACCAAGTTTGTGCTGAGCTGTTGGCAGGAACCAGGTGGCAGGGCTTTGTCCTCAGCGGGATCAGAGGCACCAGAGGCCCTGCTGAGGCCACAAGGCTGCCACACAAGCCCATTCCCTACAGCAGCAGCAGCCGCCGCCGCAGCGAGGCCCCGCGCGCGGTGAGCGCCGTGGGGCAGAGCGCGCAACCCCGCTGCAGAGGGGCGCGCGAGCCGGGCGCCGCACGGCCCCTCGCCGAGGGGAAGCGCGTGGCGGCCACCGCACTTGATCCGAGCGTTGATTAAAACTTCTGCTTTTCAATTAGAAGGCGGCTGTTTGAAGTGCCGAAAATAGTCTGTTTAATTGTCTTCTGCCTCCGGGAATCTCTGAGAGGGAAAAATAGCTGGTGGAAAGCTTAAACACTTCAACAGGGAGGCCAGAAATTCACAGAAATCTTTATCTTTTTTTTTTTTCCAGGCGTTACACTAGTATCAGGCACAGTGAACGAGACACTATTGATAGAATAATTATGGATCTCCATGCCGAAATTAACAGAGGGAGAGTAACCAGTAATTACAAAGACAAGAGGAGATTAAGGGAAGATGAAACCCATACAGGGAGAATCTTGGCGTTCAAACACAGCTACCAAGAACTGCTGGCACGCTGCAGGAAGAGGGCTGATGCGAAGGACAGGCCCTGAACGCCCCCGCTGCCCTCGTGCAGCTCTTCGTGTTCTTCGTGTGAAGGAGAAACTGCCTGGGAGAGGCTCCCTCAGCACTGCACCTTGTTGCACCTCCACATTATTCACCCTCAAACTTCTGGGGTTCTTGTGCAGGAACATAGGGAATACGCAGGGACCTATAAGAGAGTTTGCCCAATAGTTCCATAAGAAGAGGGAAAAGGGGGAATTAAGCCAAGGAGGGGTGGGGAAATGTATAATTGAAAGGCAAGTAATATATATATTGCAAATAATAGTTTAAAATTTAATTGGGTTTTTGCTATCTAATTTATCCAACAAATATTTATTCTGATTTGTTAATCAACTTGTGATAAACATAATGGTTACCAATAAATAATTATTTCCTTGCTTTCAAATAAAGCTATGAAAAAGGGTGTGAAAAAATGGCTAAGCCAAGTTCAAATGAAWGACATAGCATTAGCTGCTAATTGAGTATTTTACAAACATAAGCACATCTTTATCTCTTCTGGGGAAGAAATAAAGCACAGTACACTTCACCTTTGGGGAAATACACCGATTTCAATTTTTATAATCTCAAAAAAACAGCCTACCCTGGAAAAACAGATTACATTTGGGGGGTTCTCCCAAAACCTCCCAGCTGCAGGTGCTTCTCCAAGCACAAGCCGAATCCCACACATCTTGGGCAGCTTTTGCTCAGTCCCTGCACCTGGCTGAACTCCTACACAGTGCACTGGCTCTCACCTGCTCCAGCCCTTGCACCGCACCAGCCCCACAGCAGCTTCCGCAGGGCTCCGAGGCGCCGCTCCGGGCCGCCGGGCAGGCTCCCGGGGAGGCAGGATGTGCTTGGGCGTCCCCAGGCCGCGGGGCTCAGGGGCAGCCCCGCACAGCGCCGTGGGGCCGAGGGACAGCCCTGCACAAGGCCATGGTGCCACACAGCAGCCGCACAGCCCAGGGCAAGGCCTTCCAAAGTGCCTCGCAAATCTCCCTCATCATCTTCTACCGTGTTCCTGACTATCAAAAAAGCAGCAACAAAAAYGCAGATTTGGCCAAATACCATATTTTAAACTTAGGCAACAACTTTTATCCCAGGAGATGTACATGCACATAGATCAGACTAAAACCAAGAGAATGGCTCTGACATCTGGCCAAGTTGCACTGTTGTCGTGTACACTCTGCTTGCCTGTTTGAGCAAATAAAACACCCTGGCACATTTCCCACACTGCCATTTTTTTTCTTTTTCACATGAAAGACTATCAAATCCCTGGAATCCAAGCACAAGAAGTACATTTCACACAGCTCAGTGTCAGCTATGTCAGAACAGAAAGAGATAGTTCAAATGGAGAAATAAATGTCTATTCAAATTCCTTAATCACTGCAAATTGGTGAATGTTATTCCTCGACTGAGATAACTGTCAAGCAGAAGGAGCAACTTTTAAGCACTGCCAATCTTTCCTTTTGAAGTTTAAAGCAACACACCTTTCCATTGCACAAGAGAGAATGACAACACTGAAGCAAATCTGAAATCCTAACGCAAGCTTTCATTAAATATTGAGCTGCAGACAGCGTTACCGTATGAGTCCAACATGGATTTGGTCCCTGGTTTGTAAGGATAAATGATACTGCTTAAAACAGTTTTAAAGAGGAAAAAGAGACTTTTTTTCTTGTTTTGTCATATTAACTAGCACTGTTTGGTGAACAGTAACCCCAGGAGGATGCAGAATCCACCCGCCCGCTCCGAGCAAGGGAGCTCGGACCCGGCTCCTCCCCATGCAGCATTGGTCGGGCACATGCCCTGGACAGAGGAGCCTCGCGCGCCCCGCCGCGAGCCGCATGCACTTACTGCCGTTGTCRTCCGAGTCCTCGCTGCTGCTGGGCAGCCGGCGCCGCTTCATGCTGGCCACGGGGAGCCGCAGGCGGCCTGCAAAGCAAGCGGAGAGCGCTTAGCACACGGCGCTCGCCGCACGACGCTCGCCGCACGGCGCTCGTCGAGCTGCTGCTGCTGGCACGCGGGCGTTTGCAGCACGCCGGGCAAACAAACAGCCCGAAACGGCGTCTGACACAGCAACAGCAAATACCTCCACAGCGCTTAATTGGGCAGTCACCACACGAGCAGGTGTAAACAGTGTCGGAGGGTATCGTGACAACCCCAGCACCCCTTTCACCCCAGGACAACAGCACGTTTTGCTCTCCAAGGYCTTAAAAAAATCACCTAGTATCTGCTATAAATGCGCTTAACTTCCCCTGCCCATTCTGACACTAGATTTGCAATACAAAAACATTTTTTTTACTGCCTCTGTAAATATTTACTCTGGCTAATATGTTCTTGGAACAATTTTATTCCTGTGCAAAGTGCCAGATTATGAAATCAAAGRTAAAAGTCTTCCACTGACTGGGCGGGGGACACGCAGGAGGCAGCGGTAAAGCAGGCGAGTTTCCCCAGATTAACCAAACATGGTCTGGGTGGCACCGCCTCTAAAGCGCCAGAGTCGCTTCTCCCTACAGGCCCATTTCTACTGTCCTGCCTAAAACCAGCTGCTCAGGAGGAGTCAGGCCCAGAAGTGGCTACACAGACGCTGCCCTGAGCTGCCAAAGCTGACGCCTTGCAGCAGTTCTGAGTCCTACGGTGCAGCAAGCAGCAATGCAAAGGTGAAAACTTCTGTGTTCAGCTCTCCACAGGCTGCTGGGGTATTCACGTGTATTCTCTCTGGAGATGAAACTAAATTCAGGAAGCTTCAAGAAGCTGAAAATTGCTAGTGTGCACCTACATGTAAAAAGACACTAAAAAGCAGAAGCTAAAGAGCAGRACGAACATGACAAGGCAAGTGCAGAAAGGCATGTCTGGCCTAAGCTAAACTGACAGGGACTCCGGCTCGCACATCTAATCCCCCGGGTCCCCGCTCGCCACGTTATCAGCTGGGGTGACAACCCGGGCTGGGTGCTCCGTTAGCAGCAGAGCCCCACAGGTGCCTGCGGGTGCAGATTGGGACATCAGGGGCCAAATTGGTTTTGCTGCTAGATCACTACTGAAAAGCTAACCTCTTCATTTCCATGTGGCTTGGGATTTCCTAGAAACCTTTCAGCAAAGCTCTCTTCAATGGCCCCTTCAGCTCACATTTAAACACCTCAACTGCATTGAGGGAGAACGTGGCTCAACTGCAGTAAACCTGACGGTGTCTGCAGCATTTAGAGGACTARTTTCCAAGGCAAGGAGGAGAAGCTCTGCAGACTACCCCTGTTCCCTATAAAAGCACAACAGCACCTGCTATTAGAAAGATACATATGTAAAAAGGAACAAGCCTTGTTTTGTTTGAAGGATTTCATTTTTATTATCACTCGTAGATCACAAGCAACTGAAACTAASATTCTTATTTTATGCTTCCAGTGAACTCCCTATGGTCGTAACAACCTGGGCATTGGGGGATTTCCTCCTTTTTAACCTTACTCAGGAAAACTGTGGCAGGGGGAAGAGGGTTCCTGCAGAGCCCGACTTCCCAGGGTGGGACTGGACACGGCAATGTTGGAAACACCTGAGCCATCCTGAGTTGCAAACATTTGCTCACTGCAGGTAAGGGGTTCACTCTGCCACAACCTTTCATTCCAGTGCCAAGGAATAACRAAGCATCAATGACAACCGCCCTAGCATGCTAAAAAAGAAAGAAAATTATTCCAAAGGAACAGCTTTGAGGTAAACCAGAACTTTGCAGGCAGGATAAACAGACATGCTGCCAATAAATAAATAGATACACCCTCAGATAATAATAAATAGATGCAAGCTCAACCCTCAAAATCTGAATTCAGATTTGGTATA
Source organism: Nothoprocta perdicaria (assembly GCF_003342845.1). Classification (NCBI taxonomy): domain Eukaryota; kingdom Metazoa; phylum Chordata; class Aves; order Tinamiformes; family Tinamidae; genus Nothoprocta; species Nothoprocta perdicaria. The sequence goes on from NW_020456099.1 coordinate 1,061,554, forward strand.
AATGAAGTCACTTCAAAGCCAAGTTTTGATACAGCCACTTAGAAAAACAACACTCAGATCCAAAACAGGATTACAACAAGAACTGAAAAACACACCAGCTGCTACAAGGCCTAAGCCAGGGGAATAAATACCTGTTCCTGGAGGTACTTTTTCTAGTTGTTCAGAAATTTTTCCTGTAACTGAAGGAAAAATTAACAATATAAAGAGCATGTACTTAAATGGAAATATCTCCCAGGAACAAGGGGGATAGGTAGAAAAACAAATCTCCAAAATCTAAATTACGCACTCCGGTCACACTCCTCACTTCTTGATTCATTCCCATGTTGTCTGAAAAGTATAATGCAGCCAGAAGCAAAGACAGCAAATACACACTGTGATCCACTAAGCTCCATGAACTCRAGACTAACAAGGAAATAAGTTAAAATCCTGGCCCTCCGCATCGTTCAGAGTATATTCTAAATTCATCTTCTCCTAGTCATGCTTCYGTAAATCCATGAAACAAAGAAAATYTTCTCAAATTTTAAAAATAATAATAAAAAAACATTTCTTGTTTGTTGTTGTTCAATGGACAGGATGGTATTAACACCCTCTAACTCAAACATTCAAGTTTAGTCAGCTAGGAAGACAGAGAAGCCAAACTGGGAACCAGTTCCCTGGAGTGCTGGGTACAGCAGTGCAGGAATTCCTGGAGTGCAGGAATTAGGTAAGGTCAGCAATACACTTTTCCACCCCAGTTAGGTTTCTGAAGCTAGCCACAATGAAAAGCCTGGGCCATCAAGACTAGCATTAAAAGAAATACCCAATTTGATAAAGCTTATGCAAAAATCTTTTACAGATGCATGTGAAGAGGAGCTGAAGTCCAGAGATCTCATTCTCACATCTTTGAACCTAATCTGAGTTTACATGGAGCTAAATCACTGTTGGAAAAGCAGCATCTGTCTGCTCAGACTAAGTCCCAAACCTTGTAAGATTAACTCCCTAAAAGTTTTATCATTAAAAGTGCTGAAACAGCATGTTTCAACATTCAAAATCATTTTAAATCGTCCCCACCAGATGTTCATGCCTATGGTTTAAAACATATTTTACAGATAACACTAGAACAGTTAATGTTGTCCCTAGCTTATAACCCCAGTGACTGAAATGCAGCTGCTCGTAAGGACATCAGTGCCTCTGATTTTCACAGCATGCTGTCAAAGATGGTAAATTTCTATTAAACACCTTAAGTCACATAAGACCTATACTAAAAATAAAGGCAAGGTACAGATAGTCAGGGTTTGGTGCAGCTTAAAGGTAGGTGCACACTTTGTTCTTTCCTTTCCGTGTTCCACCCCATACGGGCACATTCTGCAGCTTCTTCGCCTCCAAGAGAGCACAAGCCATAGTGGTATTACCACCGCTATAGAGACATTCCTACCTAAAAATAAAAGGCAGAATGGGAAAGCTATCACACTTTTCTTCTCAGTACTATGGATTATCTCATTCTCTTTCCTAACCAGGGATTCAAGTGCCTGCAATACTTAATTCCTTTAAAATTCTCAAGTTTTAATGTTCACAAAAAAAAAAAAAGGGGGGGGGGGAGTATTTCTCACTTGCTTTTATTTTGATATACGCTTAATGTGCTCAGGTGCCAACACAGTACATCTGATCCACCCCAATCTCATTAAAGTGTATTCTGAAAGAGAACAAAGTCTGACCATTTCCCTAGCTCAGAAGCAAAGGCAGGATCACCCAGCCTGTCTACACCACAATCACTTTAATGGGACCAAGTGGCCAAGGTAGTTATGCACGTAAGCAAAGCCAATTCACACGCAAGCATGGGACATAAAAGGAGCCAAATCTTTAATCTGATCTTTAAGGCTGATTCCAAGAAACAAGCAAGAGCTGCAGGGCTCAGCCCGTACGTCTGCAGGGCAGGGGGAGGCCACACAGGTCACGGCCACCAATCCCCTGCCTCACGTGCGACCACGAAACAGCTGTTTGGGCCTCCAGGGCCCACAGACATTTGCTGCTCCCCACACGCCCCGCTCCCCAAGCCCCTGCTTTGCCAACGGGAAAACCCCTCGGAGCAGCCAGCCAAGCGGCTGGCATCTCCACGCGCTCTGCATCGGCAGCAGATCTGCGGCGGGGTTTCCCCACGGCCGCTCCAAAGGCGCCTTCGCCCACAGGGTGCCCAACGCTTGCAAAGCTGCAGGGGCCGTGAGCCGCCCTGTGGCTGCTGCTCACACACGTCAATGCCCCCCATGTCTCAGCGACGCGCGCCGAGGTACCTCACACATGCTGCTTACGATACAAATACTTCGACAGTTGCCACCACTGGAGGTGACACAGCAGCCCTCTGACRAAGCCCTTGGGTGCGAATTGTCCCTCCCACTCCACCTTCCCCTCCAGCTGTGACACAGCCAGGCCCTTCCAGCGCTGCGTGCAGGGGCACGGCCTGGGGTCCATCCCACGGGCACCTTCCAATTCCCTACCACACTTCAGCTCCATTTCCTTGAAAGGASATTTTGTTTGTTTGTTTGTTTTCCCTCCTGTTAAAAGCATCTGTTAGGAAATCAGGCAGACCAACTGATGCACAGCAGGTTGACAGTTATTTCTTCCGAGAGCCCCAATATTTATTAGGGGGAGGAGGGAGAGAAATTGGACGGAGGCAAATGCCAGCCTGCAATTGAAGGCAGCTTTATAGACAGCGTCATGACTCTGCTGGCRGCACCACCTCATTTCCAAGGGTGGACAAAGCACCTAGGAGTGCTCCACACAATCACATCACAGCAGTAAATAGTCGGATGGGACAGAGACCGTGACTTTTTAGCACACTGGCTCTGAAAGTAAAGCTCTGGCCTTTGCGCACTGGTTATGGACATGCTTTGAACATGCAAACTTAACTGTAGACTTGCATTTTAGAGCTTGCAATATTCAGATCATTTTTACGAACAAAATCACAAGGCCTAAAATGTTCTTTCTACTCAATGCATTTTGGAGGGAGCAGTAATCCCCTTTTAAAAATAAGTTTATAAAAYGCTGCAGAAAGAAAATTACTGGACGATAATCCAGAATCAAAGCCAGACTCCAAAATAAGATCTGGATTTGCRTATGATATCCCTGCAGAATCCAGCAATGGATACCTCACTCCACGTAACTAGCTAGCTATAGTTGGGAGCACAGATGTTGCTGCTGCTGGTAGATGCAGCAGGCTGGAATCTGCAACGCGACAGCAAAGCCACTACTCGTACCAATAGCTGGTGTCAGGCTTTGCATTTGTGAGCTCTGCACGGGACTAAAAGAACCAAGAAGCAACAAGAATTACATCGTTCCCCTGTGCCAAAATCGTTCCTCTCACCACTTCTCCCCGCTCCCACACTGCAGACCAGCAGCTGCCCAGATGTGTAGGGATACTGCCTGGACCCTTCTTCACTTCCTCAGAGCAGAGCTCCAGGYACTGCCCCATAAAAATGGGCCTGTGCACATAGATACACTCGTGTGCAATATAAAGCACATTATAAAGCACTCTTATGCTAGCACTCCAYAGTAAATAACATGGTATACTACTTTTTTTCCCACTGAATTCGACCTCAAGTARATAGATGGTTGAAGAGAAAGATGCACAGCATGTTAAAATCTGTGTTACCGCAATACCTGCACAGAAGCAGATTTTGAATAGTTTTATTAGGAAAAAAAACCATACATCCTCGAGTCAAAGATTTCATACAGCACAGTTCTTATTAGCGTATTTGTAATGACTGCATAAACCTCTGGGTAAGGAGAGTTTATAATTCAAACTCTGACAGACAATTAACTGTAACAGTGTTAATGRGTGTCACTGTAATAAACTGCAGCGAGCAGCTGCAGAGACAGAATGGGAGGGAAGCAGAATTATGACAGATGCACACCCTGAAGACAAACCGCAAAACTGGCCTTTCCTGAAAGAAACCCTCTAACTGTAGCAAGGCTGAGACCTAATTATCCCCAGCACATGAGAGAGCGCTTCAAAACACTTCCCGCACAAATGGAAGGAAAGTATAACATAATCTTAATCAACTGGATAGTAGATTAAAACATTTGGCTTCTACTACTATACTCTCCTAAGGAGTGTGTTTATCACACCACGTCAGTCTTCACCAGCTGACACCAGAGATGGCAAGAAAACACGGATTTTTTTCTTCTATGCCCAGAGGAAAAAGACAGAATTATCTCAAAAATAAGTTATACTGTTAAAACCCACCTGGAAGTTTCTACTTTCTGCTTTATCACCTGCTGGAGTTTTGATTGCTCACCAAAGCAGAAGCGGAGCTCATATCTTAATCTTAAATGAAACATAACTCTGTGGGACAAGCTACTGCAGAATCAAAATAAACCCAGACCTTAAATGTGCAAAAGAACTTCTCCAACTCTCCTGAAGGGACAGGCGGAAAGCGCGTTGCGAGGGYGAGAGCGTTCCCCAGCGCGCCCTGGACTTGGGAGCCCTGTGCCCAAGGAGAGGGTTGGCAGCCGCGCTGCACGGCGCCCGCGGGCACCTGCGCCCTTTACTCCCAGCCCTTTACTCGCCGGCYGTGCCGGCACGACAGCCTAAAGCACCGAGCGATGACAAATGGGCCTCTGCAAATTAATTTAGCCACCCCTGCTCCCGTTACACTTGACCTCTCCCATGTAGAAAAACAAGCTGCCAGCACCGTCAATCCCACAGAAAACGGGAGCAGGAAGATGCAGCACTACCMACATGGGGAAAACATTTGAGCAAATAGTCAGAAAGTGTTTTTTTATTGTATTTTGCAAACTAGGAATGAAATCAGAGAAGCTGGAAGGGAAACCTGCAGCTGTGAGGGTAAAGGGTTTTCTTTATTAGCATTATTTTATTTTAAACATATGTATCAAGCATCGCTCTAAAGCGGGGAGAGGGGTATCTGCAGGCAGCAGGAAAAGCCTCTCACTAGAATGTACAACCCTCGTGTTTCAACAATATCCCACTGCGTGTGAGAAACCTCTAGAAATAGAATCAAAACAGGCACATTTTGTCATAACTTTTATGAAGGCTTTTGGTTTGCAAGCGTGGGCAGCCTCTGACTTATTTAAAAGGCAGCGTCTGCTTAAAAAGGAAATTATTCCAAATCACAGTTAAACCTTTCTATTAAAAAATAATAATAAGGCAAGCATAAAAGCCTCCTCTTGCACCGAAATCAAAGCGCCGAGCAAGCGGCGCAGCTCGGCGGCATCGCGGTGTCTGGTCCTACGCAGCAGCTCCGCGAAGGGACCGTGTCCCCGGGGCCCGGGCAGGTGCCGGCGGGCRGGCTCCCCTGGGGGCCCGCGGGGATCCGCGACGGCCGCTGGGACGAAGCCGCCGCCGCGCCGGGGCACCTCGCGGCGCGGAGCCGCCACCTCCAACGCGGCGCCTCCCGCCCAGGGCGGCAGCCGTTAGCGCCGGCCGTTAGCGCCGGCCGTTAGCGCCCGCGCCCAGGGCTCCTCACGCCGCCGAGCCACGGCCCGCGGCAGCAAGAGGGAGACGGCGGCGCCGCGGGGCTGGCCCCTTCCCGGGCAGCGGAGCTCTCTGCAGAGACGCTGCCCGGCCCCGCGGCCGCTCCTCCCCGCCGCGCCCACGCCGCGAATCAAAGTTGGTGCCCCCGGCGGCTCGGCCGCCGCCTCTCGCCCAAACCGCTGTCACTGCCCAGGGCGGCCGCTCCACCCTCCCCATGGCCGCGCTGCGACGGCGCGRGGGGAGGCGGATGGGCAGGGAAACGCGGCACGGCGGTTTCGCGGATTGAGCAGCAGCGGGAGCGCGGAGACTTGGGCTCGTTTTCTGTGTCTGTCTCTCCTCCCACTCCCAGACAGTTCTGGAAACTGTGTATCACCTCTTGTCACAGGAAGGCAGCCAGCAGGCGGTGCAAACAAACAGGCACCGGCGCCGCCGCCCGCCACGCACTCGCGGGAGCCCCGCGGGGCAGCCGCCCCGCTCGGGCCGCCGCGCGGCCGCTGTGTCTCCTGCGGGCAAGGGCAGCGACCGCGGGGGTCCGTTACACAGAGATAACGCCCGGCGCTCGCCAAGCGCCAGGCAGAGCGGGCGGCTGGGGCGGCCGCGGGGCTCTCCCGCCGGGGCCCCGCGGCGCTCCGCTCCCGCGCTCGCCTCCGGGCGGGGAGGCGCGGCCACGCGCCGCTCGTGCCCGGCCCGGCCGGGCGCCCCCCGCCGCCCGCCAAACTTTCCCCGCTCGCCTCTGGCGGGCGCGGGGCCGCCGTGCACCTGCCGGCGCCGCCGCTCCCGCCGCGGCCAGCACGTGCGCGCCGCGGTGCCCGCCACTCGCTGCCCGGCGGCGGGCGCCGCGCGCTCGCTCCGAGGGCAACGGGCACCCAAAGGCGCCGCGACACCGAGCCCAGCCCTGCGGCCGCCCGCGGGCACCGAGCTCCCGCCTGGGCCGCCTGCGGCTCCCGCCCAAGGGAAAAAATAAATAAATAAATAAATAAAGGCAACTTCTGCTTAATTTGCCCGCTGAGCGGTTTCTATGCTTTCCAAGCATTTCTTTTTTTACCGCAAGCACAAGCCGAGCGTGGCTCGAGGGAGGCGGGTGCCCGGCCGCGCCGCACCCCCCCCGCCCCGGGCGCTCGGGCCATGTGGGCGCTACGGTGACAGACACCGGCCATGGCTCCGCCGCCGCCGCGGCCCCCGTGCCGCCCTCCCCCTCGCGTGTGCGGCCGCGGGGGACCCGCCGCTGCCCCCGGCCCTGCCAAGTTCCTCCGGCGCTACCTGCGCGCGAGGCCGCCCGGGCAGGGGGCGGCTCGTGCACCACCGGCACCGTAGCCCTCACGGACATTAACCCAAAGGAAAAAAAAAAAAAAA
>NW_020456099.1:1069052-1162013 GCF_003342845.1 Nothoprocta perdicaria
GGCGCCGCAGGGAGCCGCGCCGCTCGGTTCGGCCCCGCAAGTGCGCGGGCTCGCCTTCCTCCGCCGCCCCGAGGCCCGCGAGGCTCCGCTTCGCAGCAGCGCTGCACCTGCCCGCGGCTGTGCTGCGCTCCCCACAGCCCCCAGCCCGCGCGGCGCCCGGGGGGAGAGGCTCCCTCTTGGACAGGGCGCCGCAGGGGGCGGCGACGCAGCAGCCGTGGGGCACAAACGGCGGGCTCTGCGTGCCAGGGGAGCCCGGGAACAGCCCCAGCGGAGCGGCGCGCCCGCGCGGGGCCAGGCCCGCGCGCTGCCCGCGCCGCCGCTGCGCACGCCACGTGGGCGAGGAGACACAGCCCCAGCGCTGCCGCTTACGGCAAAAATAGCCCCCCTCTCCCCCCGCCAAAGTATCTGTGAAATAGCATAACCGCTCTTTCAATTTCCTAGAACAACCTGAGGCACCTTCACGTTCTACTGCCCGAACTATTCCTCTTATTTTCACCTCCATGAAAATAAAAGCACCGAAACAAAAGCCCCACAAAACACATCCTCTACTTTCTCCCACGCTTAACTTGGGGTCTGGACCTGTGGAGATACCTGTGAGAGCAGCTTCCCGCCCGTCAGCAGTTTGACTGCAAGGAGTTGCACTGATGTCATTCACATTTGCTGGCTCAGAGCCTTAAATTTTTCCACTCCTGGTGCACCCTCCAGGCAGGCGCGATCATCCCTGGGAAATGGCAGATCTTCCTCCTTGATAAATAGACCACTCGCTGCCAGAACCATATCCACCTCACCTATTGTCTGTCCCCTGAAATTCCAGAAACCTGCCCAAAGCATCAATTTCCAGTGCTCCCAAAAGGAAGAGTCACAGACAGGAGACACTGTTGCTCTGCACGCCTAGGCAATGCATGCCCACTGCTGTGCTGGAGCACAGAAAAGGACACGTTAGGGGTTGTTTTACTCAGTGGTTTCCAAGCCCCTCAGGAGATCATGCACTACTACTGAGCAGCTGGTAACCAAGAATGGAAAAGATATTGTCACCAGGCTACGGGGTATAGAGGTAAGCACCTCTATAATACACGTTATGCATATATTATTATGTATTATTGATACATTTTTTCATTTCTGTATTTTTTCATTTTTAAGAAGTTCRGTCATTGCAAAAGCCGGAATAATCACGGGCAGGGCCATTTGTCCCACCCTTCTGAGTGCTTTCAAAGAAAGCTCAGAACTGGCTTTTAGGGAACCTTAGACATGAAGGTGCTCTAATTTCCTTGGAGAAAAGCTAGAAAACCCCTTCCTGTCTCAAGCTCCCTGGATCTGAGACTATGTTTTTGTTTTCCTTGAGTCTGCTTTCCTTTGTGTCCACRTCCAGTTTACCTCACGCATCCTATTTGAGGAAACATTTCTCCTGGAAGTTATGCAAAGCCTAACATGCAAGAACAAAAAAAGGAAAGTCTGCAGAACAGTGGGCTGCATTTTAGAAAGTAGTGACTAAAACTGCCTTTTGAAGTCCCCTAGCAAAGGGCCCAACCACAAGTGCTCTGCATTATACACACAGGTAGTCCAGACTTTATGAAGAAGCTAATGCCAAGTAGAAGAAAGAGGCAATTTTGTCTCTGCCTGTTAATCTGGAACAATGTGCTAATGTTTTTTAAAAGAATATTGAAAATTGTAGGGGTGGCTGCCAGAATAACGYGTATCCTGGAAAAGACATTACCAAAAGAAGGTTACTATACCTGCCTAACATTCAGGTATAAAGTTTTATACTAATGTAGCTATGGTCAGAAGGGAAAGAATATACTGAAGCCTACTAGGATAAGCCTCTCGCTTATCATTGGTACAAAACAGTGCTCAAAAAGGGATCGACGTAGTGGGATGTTCACTGCAGAAATGGCTTTAGTGGCTTCAGACACCCGCTGAGCCACCGGAGCAGGCTGCAGCAGCAGAGCGCCCCACTTGCTTCTCTCCAAACCCAGGACTTAGCTCAATGCTCACAGTGACACAGAGGAGCAGAGGAGGAAAAGCAAGCAACCTGGAGAGAAAGAAAAAAACTTAACTCTATATTAAAATATCTGACTCTAAAAATGAAGGACCAACAACACTTCACAGTAGTTTTCTGCTCCCTTTACTGGCTAAATCTCAAGATGATGGGTAAAATCCACTAGAACTAGAGTCAGTAGAAGTTTTTCCCACAAAAATCAGTGGGACCAGAATTTGAGCCTTCAAGCTGAATGGATATTTAATCACTCAGCAAGGATTGCATTTTGCTATAATAAAATCTCATGTGTTACTAAGGCTCTCTGCCTTTTCCATAGGAATTGGCACTCATTCCAGGTATGAGACCTATCAGTTCTGAAGTTAGGTTCTGTGCTGACATGCAGAACTCCTGCATGCTCCTTCTCCAAGTTGTTTCATTAGGTATATTCAGTCCATATTAAATTACATATAAACCTTTCATTGTTTATATAGTTGCTTAATTCCTTCCTGTGATTTCTGGGCAGATGCACAAAGCCATGGAGGGAAGGAAGATGTGGTTTTCCAGCGTATTTGCTGCGGGCTTTCGTGGGCAATCTATTGCTGCAGCAGTATCTGCTAAAATTGTCTCACTCGCATTTTCTACTTTACTGCATTTCATTCTTTATTTGATAATACCAGTTACTCTCATCACGCCTGAAGACCTTCAAGTTAATCCTTGGATTAACTCATCCCACATGAAGGCAGAGCTAATAAACTTGAGTTTCTGCCCACTGTTATACTTAGTACAAGTATCGCTTACAACCCTGGCCTTTCYTTTTGCCCTTTTAGCACCATTTTTAAAGATTTTTTACTTCCATTTTCYTCCTTTGTTTTTCCAAGATTAGAAACCCAGAGGGAAGAACTGACCCAAACCAGCAGCACCAAGACCTCAGCTCGCACCCAGACTCCAGCACCAGCAGCTCCAACAGAGCTTTCGCACCCTCGCAGTACATGCACAGGCTGCAGAGAGATGAGAGAGATGCACAGGTGGCAAATGCTGCTCAAGTCCCTTTTCATTTGGACACATAGTCACATGAGCAAGGGAAAAATATTTTGACTCATGCATAGGTAAATCTAGTTCACTTACAAATTATAAAAGTGCAGGATTTTTAACTACGGTGAAAATAAATCTTTCTCATGCACCTTAGGTATAGACTGCAGAGGAGCAGTCTATACCTAACAGTTATCACAGTTTTGTCTAATTCAAGTACATCATTTATGGCAACACGGTAGCTGATCATCTCACAAAACGGCACAAAACTTGCATAAATGCCCTTCTGTCTTTTTCTCGCTTTTCCTTATCTGCCAGGTCTGAATTTTGGGGGATCTGCATCAGGAAAGTGGATTACTCTTGTGGTTTACAGTTCCTTTGCTCTACTGAAACGGAGTTGTTGAGGGCATGTGAGCCAGTACCCCAGGAAGCAGAAGGAGAGCCATGAGCGTTGAGGATGTGGAGAGATAAAAGATGAGTTTTCAAAACCAAACTTGGTTTTAAAATGCTGTCAARCAGGGTACGCACAACAGGGAGGCTTTTGTAGCCCGTTCAACAACAAAACTTGAGGAATAAAGATTCTAATATCCGTTTTATGTGTGGGTAAGCAGGGGCATACAAAGGTTAAATTGCTTGCGCCAGTCACATGTTAAGTCAGCATTAAAACCAAGAATAGAAACCAAAAGTCATGCCTCTCAGTGCAAAGTTTCTAATGATTAAGCTCTACCCTCTCCTTTGGCCTGGTGCAGGGCACATAGCAGAGTACAAAGTATAGCTCCGTGACATTTTCACTTCGAACGCTCCAGACGCTTCCGCACGCCTAACGCAGTCGTTGCCCAGAGATGCCAGTGTTTACCCTACACATGTATCTTGAAATCAAGCAGGACCAGGCATGCCCAATAGGGAAAATTGGTTAATTCCACAAGCTAAAAGCCCAGCTCCTGAAAACAAGTGCTTCCAAATTGTTCTAATTGGCACATGGAAGCTGACAGGAAAGCAGCAGAACAAGAACCTCAAGGGAACAGCTCTAAGCAGGCAGTTAACTCGCAGGGCTGCGAGCTGAGCAGGATGGAGTGGATGCATCACCTTTAAGGTAAACAACACAATTTTCTACACGATGAGAGCAGTAATTAGCAACCCAGGCAATGCCCTCAGCACAGGAAGAATGGATTGTGAAAACCTCAGGCAAATAAGAGCTCAGCAGCGAGAGATGTAATCTCCGCTGAAATACGTGCACGTGCCTCCCTGGCAGCTCATCAAGCGACATTACGCTGTCTAATCTCAATGAACTTCTGCTTCAGACTGTGTGTGTGTGCAGACAGAAATGCTGTAGTGAAAGAAAGGTGCTGTGACGAGAGGAGAGTTGAGAAGATGCTGATTGCAGATCTTCTGATTGCAGAATGTGCCCTGATAACTGCCTGCCACAAGTGAAGCAGTGGTAGACATTTATTGGGGAAGTACTAGAAAAATCTATTTTTACCTTATTCTGAGAACCTAGTGCCAAAATGACTTAAAAAACTACCAAATTCAACTCTGAATCCTTAAGCATGAAAACAAGACAAACCAAAAAACACCTAAAAAAATGAGACCAGCTGCTAAGACGACTCCAAGCAGCTTGTGGTAACATTTCTGGCAAGAGCCTCCAAGAACCTTGGAAGGCGCTTCCTRTGCAGCCCTTTTCTGCTTCCACTTGGTGCTGGACAGAATTGTGCCCAAGTTGCTTCTATTTGTGGTCTCTCCTCATCCAGCCTCCTCCAAATGCTGTGACTCACTGTCCCCTGCATTTAAAGCTGACTCCAGCCTGTGTGAACTGCGGTCTGCCACAAGATCTGAGAAATCCCAGCCCCTCCTGTTTGAGCTAGGAAACAGTTGAGTTTTCAGGCTGTTCAAGAGGGAACACAATGCAAGGTGCCCTGAAAGCTTAAGGCTACAAACAGCCTCCCAAAACAGGGGATCCAGATGGGGCTCAGCACAGCACTTTGAGGCTGGCCCTACCCTGGCAGCAGACTGGACTGGGACGAGCAGAAAGAAGTTAAAACGCGGAGGAGAATTTCCCTCTATCCCCACTAGGCATCTCTCCTCTCAGCTAACCACTTCATCAGCTTCACACTTGAAATCCCCCTTAGGGGATGTCAATCATAATWTTGACAACGGGTAAATTTTCTCCCTAAATAGTTAGAGGTCCTGTGATTTCACCTGCAGTTGTCCTGGAGCCCATTTCACATGTTGATAGCTCAGCATTACACAGAGGAGGCAAAGAGCGGCTAAAGACGCCGTTACTTCTAAATAAAGAACATGCCAGTCAAACAGACAGACCACAACTGGTTACTTTAGAGTTGACCAATTAAAGGTTTTGGAAATTAAGCTATTTTGTGTTTAACACGTAGGAGGAGCATTTGAGAAGACTACTGTGTGCAGTTCTGGGCTCCCTGGTATAAGAAGGCCGTGGAGCTTCTAGAGAGGGTCCAGCGTAGAGCGAAAAATATGATTAAGAGACTGGAACATCTCTCTTATGAGGAAAGACTAAGTGAGCTGGGCCTGTTTAGCCTGGAGAAGACTRAAAGAAGAGATCTGATCCATATGTATAAGTACCTGAGGGGAGAAGGTAAGGAGAAAAGGGCCAAACTCTTCTCCATAGAGGCCACTGACAGGACAAGGGGCAATGAGTACAAATTGAAACACAGGCAGTTCCATCCCCATCTGAGGAGGAACTTCTTTCCTGTGAGGGTAACAGAGCCCTGGCACTTTCCTGTGAGGGTAACAGAGCCCAGGGAGACTGTGGAGTCTCCTTCTCTGGAGATCTTCCAAACCCACCTGGATGCTGCCCTGTGCCACATGCTCTGGGTGTCCCTGCTGGACCACGGGGGTTGGACTAGATGATCTCTAGAGGTCCCTTCCTCAACCTCAACCTTTCTGTGATTTTGTYTTTTCTTGTGGCAATATTGAATGCTGACATATTCCATAGGTTCTGCTAGGAAGTAAGCCTAATAAATAGCTTAGTAAGTTTTAATGAGCAGAAACACAGTTAAACCTGCATCACACATGTTCATCTCTATTGAGATGTTCAACCTCTCACAGGTCCTCAGGTCAAAACTAGCAACAGGATATCCAGGACAAAAGGAAAAGAGCCACAACAACAGTAGGAAATTTGAGTTCTCTATAACCTACCCTTCTTGCTCTCCCTTGACCAAAAAAAAAAAAAAAAGGAGGGGACAGGAAAAAGTGTTTTGGGGATAATAAACAGTTTATCTTCTATCTCCCTGGGCCACATAGTGATGCAGTCCATGGCCAGAGCTGACTGTCCTTGTATCTGACCTGCACTGGGCCATACGCAGAACAACAGAGCTCTCCTGCTTGGCTAGGAGCTTATCAGAAATCCACACTCAGTGAGAAGCTCAGGCACCAGCAGCAGCCCCGTCCCCTCAGCAGGTAGGAGGTTATTGCTGCRTCTGTTCTGCAAGAGACACTGCGACAAAAGGGTCAAGACCCCTGGGCACTGGCAGAGCGAAGGGAATCAGTGCCGTGATTCATGCCCTGACACGTTTCAGTAGTGTAACCCTGCAGTGCTGTTAAAACAAATACATTAAAAAAAAAAAAAAGTCAAACATCTTTAACGGTGCATTTGCAAGCTGGTTGCGTCTGAAACTGAATGCACATGAAAGTGTGTTCAGAGTGAGAACCTCAGAAAGCTGCATGGTCAGTTTGTAAATGCCTGTAATGCAAACATTCAGGATATAAACAGCCCTTGAGTCATTTCATGCCATTTGTAACAGTAATACTGGAGTGACTTTATTTTAAAAAAAGACAATGGGGTTTATTGCAGGAGCTTCTTTGCTCCTGATCAAAGCCACAACTACCACAGTTATGTTTAACTATGCACATAGTGGGGGAAAAAAAAAAAAAAAAAAAAAAGAAAAACCCTTGGAAATCCAATCATTACTCTGGCTCTTGTGAACTTTGCTTCCTAAGCAAAAATAAAGAAAAAAAATGCAGCAAACAAAATAGGCTCTGACCTCCCCGAACAACATTTAAAAAATAAAGTCTGATCTGCTTATGTGGGCAGCTTTTGGCATCCAGTAAACATCTGTGTGTGCTCCTGGATTTACACAGCAGAATCTCACTTTCTTCTGCCCCGCACTCATGTTCCAAGCCTGGGCATTGAGGCCTCCTCTGGGATGCGAGGCCGGCCGCTTCCTCGGCGCGGAAGGGCAGCGCTGGGGGCAGCAAAGGCGCTGCTGCTCTGCATCAGTAACATCTGCAATAACGCACATCGTGACTGATATGTGCGGGACAGAAGCACAGAGGGAGGCAAGGGATTTTTTTTCTCTCCCACACGCCAAAGCTGGAGCCTGCAGTGATGATTTGGCTCTACTTTTCTGTTTATCTCCATACTTCTTAAGGATCGGCTGCTATGGGTTCTTTGGGGTCCCCCTTCTTTTTAAGGAAATTCAGCATCTTCTGTGACTGCATTTTAAGAACTGCTGCGAGTGCTTCAGGAATGCCTGGCACCTGCCTCGGGCATCATAGTTATAACTTGTCTTCAACAACTTCATTTTGGCTGAGCAATGGAGTGACAGCAGTAAGGCCTCAAAGCCTGGGCAACGCCATCGGAAACGGATTGCACAAACCCTGTGGTTTGACAGGAGCTGGACAGATAAACCAGTACGCAGAAAATATAACTCCCCCTCCRCACACCGTCCCCAGCGAGGGAGCCCCCATAGCAAAGGAAGCTCCCTTCAGGCTCCAGCCAACAGCAGCTGGTCAAAGACTTTTAATTCTTTTAAGGCTRCCCAAGATAAACCAATCCTCTGATTTTTCTCTCTTTTTTTCTTTTTTTCCTATGAAAAACTGTCAGGCCAGGAAACCAGACTAGAACACCCAAATGAAAACGCTCTACGCTGCGGACACGAGCACACACATCACACATGCTCTGTGCATGAAACCCCGCTGCAGACAGGAAACCTTCATGCCTAGCTAAGGGAAAAACACTGACATTTGTCTTATTTTCATTTTTTCCCAGGTACCTACACTTTGTGAGCAGCCGCTGAAAGCAAAAGCACGAACTGCAGCTCCCTCCTCCCCGCAGTGATTGTTGTGCCACTGACTTCTGCAGAACGAGGATTTTTCTCTGGGCTTATGGTTTGTAATTATAGACAGCGCAATTGCCACTCAAACTGTACTCTTCTTATTATTATTTATTCATTTTTAACTGATGTATCAAACACAACATACTGTACTCACTTTGAAGATCACTATCTCTGCCTGAAGATCAAATAAGGAATTAGTTGACAGAGAGCTTAAAAGCTGTGTGTCATCTTCAGCATATGCACCAAATTAAATGATACTTAACAAGGTGTTTACTACACTACCCCAGCTACACTTCACAGAACAAACCCAGACATATTTTACCCCGTGAAAAATGGGGCCACGAAGACATCTGCCTAGTCCTGAACAGCCTCCGCTTACCCAGCACCTCCATGGGGACTGGAACGTTCCCCAGTGACCCACGACTCTCTTTTTTGGCAAATTACTCCAAGCTGAATTTCCCAGCTGTGCTACAGAGCCCCAAGGCCTGCTTGCTCTCACCCAGCTTCATGACCCTCGTATTCCTTGCTGCAGGAATGCTACACACATTCTGGTTTCTAATTGCAAGGCCTAAGTGCCCTTTTTTGGACAAAGTCTTGGCCTCTTCCTCTATGGAGTCTTCCTCCCGAACATCACTGAAATGAGCAAACCTTGGCAAACCTCCGCAAATGAAGCCTCTCTATGTAGCAAAGCATCTGAACAATGGTAAGAAACTTCTTAAAAAAGCTGTCTAGGCATTGCACTGATGACAGGACATTTAAAATACTCTGCATGATGAAGCACCTCTACCCCTGCAGGTAACCACACCTTATTCTCCATCAGCATTCAGAAAGAACATAGACTCCATACAAGACTTTTGGTAATTATGTCAGCTAACAGTAACAGTGGTTTAACAATATTTTACAGAATTTCATATTTTGGGTTTGATTTAAAAAGAAAATCTGTACCCATTGTACTCAAAGACCCAAGCACCAGCCTCTATTTAACTAACCACTGTTTAGCCCCTATTAATAATGCTAATGTGCTCACCCGATATAGATACTCAGCCACTGAGAAAGCCTTTTGCTCCACATACAGAAAAATTCCGGATTTTGTAGGCCTCAAATGATTTGTTTGCAAAAACAACAAACTGATACATTTTTAAGGATCTGCACTTCATAGGGGCCTTACACTACTCTGTGACAACAGCAAACGACATGAATTTCCTCAGAAAAAAAAAGGCACTTTTGCAAGAAACAAGTGGAATTTCTGTTTTTTCCTTTGCTCTGATGTTACGTCACTGTTATCTCTCGAGCGCAGATGACACTAGGAACGGTGCGGCCTGGGCTTCTGCTCCGTTATCGGTTTCCTTCAAACAGTTTGAGGGAATAAAACTAGCAGGTGCAGGAAACTACCAAGGCTTGCTCATGAACCCCAGTCTTAAAATTCTGTCAGCTCAGCCTTCAAATTTTTCATTTTACAAGTTTTCATATGTAAAAATGGAGCATTTGTTCACGCAGGCTCACGAGCTGCATACAGCACTACCCAAACAGCAGAAAGTGTGGGGCCAGTTTGGGGCCTCCATCTCCAGGTAAGTTCTGGCCATTGAACCTTTTACATGGTTTTCACTCTTTAGGAGACCACTCGCTTCCTTTGTTGCAGACAGAATTTATCCCTAAAGTCTCTGGTTCTGCTACGCACGGCGTTAGGCCTCCCAGTGAGGTTCCACAGCAGTGTGCAGCCCCACAGGCTGGTGAACAGACCTGTTCACCGTCCAGTCCCTCCACCCTGTCATCCTTACTGTGCATAGACACGTATTCATCACACACACAGCACATTAGATGCATGAAATATCACCAGCTACTACATACAAAATATAAGCCTATTTTGTTAATTAAAAAAAAAAAAAAGGATATTCTTCATCATGCAAAATCATTTCAGAGTGAGAATTTCTGCTATTTGTGGAGCTCTGTTTAGATCCTGACATTCATTTCCCTGTATTACAAAGGTACTTGAGCATCATGCCTTACTCTCTCTTATACAAAGAGCAGAGGAGGGAACATAAATAAAGGACAATTCCACAGCTATTTTGGGGTAAATGATAAACTGCAAAGTGTCCCAGAGTGGATGTGCAGAATGTATGAGCCTGGGTTTGGCACCTCCTCATTCTCTGACACTTTTCCCTTTCATGGGCTATATAAGAACTGCTGACTACTACATTTCATATGGAGAAGCAAACTTATTCTTCCCTGTTTCAGATGGCAGGTTTAGGAAGACTAATTACTCTGTTCTAGCATTACAATAGGAGTGCTGGAAAAAAAAAAAAGATATAAACGATAAAAGCTGAGAGTTAATGCCTCTCCATATCCCTTTCTACTTCAATTTTGCCTTATAGTTATTAGAGTTTTCTTGCAATACTCCACAAAATGCTAAATTTGCCCCCAGCAGAAGCTACAAGCACTTCTTAATACTCACTGATGCCAGCCTGCATGTTTTGAATTACAGGTCTAGCGAATCAAATAAGTTTCATAGTATGTAATAAAAGACAAATGGAACAGAAATCAATGAATTGCAGAACAGCACAATATTTAAACACCGTCATTTCAAGCCCTCAAGACCCTTGTAGTGCTTCTACTTTAATGTCCAAACCTATGCCATGATTGCATTAAACTGGCTTTTTTTGGAATTCATAGAAAGTAGGCTGATAAACAGCAAGGGCATTAGATATACTAGATCATTTCATCACAGAAACCATAGCAGCAGTATTTTCAGGAGAAAATTGCTCTTCAGCTATTTGGATATGCCAAGTTCTAACAGTCTAGAAAAAYAAAGAATCAGTGATTTGGATTCTTGCTCCAAAGTATGGGCTTGCTTAAAAATTTCCAGGAAAATGCACTAGGTAGARACCAAAATCTTAACAGACATCTCTTCACATGAAAGGGCAGCTAAAGCAAAATACCATTGTTACTATTTTCCTGATCTAAGTGGCCAAAGTAAATAGCACCTTTCAAGGTATCTCTGCATCAGAGATCAAATTAGATCTGGCTGCCAAAATACTTATATTATGTTCCCTCAACAGTTACTCTGCTTGAGTCAATATGAAGTTCCCTTGTTAAAAATCTCTTCTACTAATTGGGGAGAATGCCTTGTGCAGATTCCTTTCTCTCCCTTCGCATGCCACATCCACATGCYTCCTTTCATCTCAATGCCCGTTTCTCCCTATTCTTCCTCCCTGCTCCTCACGAATGCCTTTTCCGCTGCTTCCGTAGGTGGTAGCCGTTGCTCCCAGGGCCGCGGTGCCGCCCTGGCCTCCTCCCCTGGCAGCTTTCGTGCCCCCGGGCCCGGCGGGTGCTCAGGGTGGGCGAGTGGCCAGTGASTGAACGAGATCTGGGCGCCTCCAACGAGCCCGGTGTTCAAAACACAACCCAGCCTGAAACAGCTGTCCAGACATTCATCAAGCTGCTGCCTTTCACGCCTCCGTATTTGCTCTTCAGGCTCCCAGGCTTTGAACAAGCTTAAGGATTTTCTTTTTCTTTGGTCCGTTCCCCTAGCTCTCTGTCAGCTACTCTTGTTAGCACAAGTGCTGTTCTGAGCCCACGAACCTGCTTTAAAACATGCCCTCTCCTGCATCTCTGCCCAGAGAGCCTCTGAAGGACAGTGTGTTCTGCAGGGCTTCACGGCTGCCGAAGCGAGCGGAGCCTTGGCTTTGCGTGAGCTTCGGCACCGTGAATCTTCCCTTTAGGAAGCACRGGCATTCCCAGAGGAGTCCTGGCCACCGCTTCCTGGGGCGCGTTGGTGAAACAGCGTTCCTGTTCCGACGGCACCGAGCACCCAGGCGCCCCGGCTCCCTCCACGCCCGTCCATGCAGAGGCGGCTGCAGCTTTCGCCCCCGCTCGCTGCTGGAGGGACGGCCACGCGCGGCCTGCAGCGAAGAGAGCGACACACCAACACCTGCCAAAGGAGGCTCGTGAGCCCTGCACCCTGAAGTAATGCAGAACAGGGCAGAACACGGCCTCGTGCTGATGCAGAACCGGCCTCGTTCTTAGTGTCTCACCAAACTGAGGTTTCTCCAAATGCATTTTCTAATTTACACTACCTTCTGCATTAATTAATGTGAAGGGAGCTAAATGAGTAAATAGAGTTCACTAATTTACCAGCAACTAAACATTTGCAAGTCCTACACCCTCACAAAGACCCAAGAGTATTATACTTTAGGATACCTCCATAGCGCAGGCAATGGGCAAAATCAGTGAGAAAGCAGTAAGAATAATTCGTGTTTAATTGCTTGGCTTTAGTAACAAATATTCAGGGAAGAATTATGAGGACAATTTTTTTAAAAGCATCCATACTGTGATTTGAGCTATTGCAAGAGTTAGGCTATCAGTACTGCTGCAGTTTACAAGAAAGCCACCACAAAAACAAACAGCCCAAGATTTTAAACAGGGCAGCTTTTTACTGGAGATGTATGATGCCAGAAGGTGAAATTCAGGTCTGCAAGTGCAGTTCGTTTTGAGAGTCACTGTTCCAAAGAAATAGCACTTCCGTACCTTGAAGATCTGCTCCCTGAATACAGAGAGAGTCCTATCCGTTTATTTTAGTGATGGAAATCAAATCTATCACTATTTTAACTCAACAGAGTCAGCACAGCTGTGAAAGGGAACTGAATTCTCTTGCACTGTGGTCACCACCGATAGACTTTGTAACAACTCTACTGCACACACCCCATAGCAGCAGGGCTGAACAAGTAGGAATCAGCATCTGCTTTACAGATGTGACACCAAACTCCTATATCAAAGACTTGTATTTTCCAGTAAGCCTTGCTAATGTTGGTGAGGTCTAAGCTGTGCTCGTAAGGCTGGTGTTTATTAAAATATTATTCTGTTGAAAACAGAAGCTTGTCTTTGGGATAGACAACTCACTGTAATCACCCTGTGGAGGTTAATGGGAATTCAGCAGAACTGCAGCTCTGCTTTCATTTTCAAGTTGCACAGCACTGAATGACCATTAGCAGCTAAAGCACTTCAAACATGCTCCTCCAGAATGCCTTTTGCTTTAGATTCATCTAAAAGGGACTCGGTCTGTGTTTCCCAAGATAAGCCTTGGTTTGTGGATGACAGGAACAATCACTATGGCAATTGCTTCTCTCAACTCACATGTTAATGCTGTGACGATCGGTGGAAATACCTGAGGGAGAAATGGTTTTATTTAAGCAGATGATAGAGATGTAGCATGTTTTCCATGAGGGCTCTCTTCTCCAGTGGTTTAATGCTTTCCCTGATCTAGTAATCCAGTACATTTTCAGGCATGTTACAAAGCCCCCTTCTCTCTGGAGTAACCATTTATGAGGGGGAAAAGGTGACAGCCTGTTCAATGCTCAAGTGCATTAGGGAAACTTAAACAAGACTGTGTTCAGAAAGGAAAGATTAGAGTTTTTTGTTTGTTTTCGGCGGGCTGGGGTAAGTATTTGTCCCCACCAATATAGATACAGAGGTTTATACAAACAGAAATAAAATACAGATGTGTATCAACATTACAGATATGTAGTTTTACATGTGTAATATAAGCGAACTTATACTAGTAAATGGGTCTAGACAGTATCAAGAAGAATGAGCACTAGATTCCATTCTTGACTTCATGTGTACTTCATCTTAAAGCACCAAGGGGCTCTCCAAGTTGTGCATTCATTCATCACTACATCTAAGAGTAGGAAATATCCTGACAAGGCAGTCCCTTCAGATTTCCTCCTCAGTAATTTAAGGATGTCACAAGTCAGTCTAAACTGGAGTTTTTCATGTACTCCGCCATTGTCACCTCTTGCCTGTAAGTTAAACTCAGAAGTGCCCAGATGGAAGCCATGGCCAAGGGGTTCATGCCTCTGTGATGTAAGGCTAGTTCTGCAAAACACAGAGGGATGACCTTGGCTCGGTTCTTCTGAAAAATTATTGTTGAGCTGAGAGAATGTGCAAGCTAAAGCCATGAAAGATAAGAAAAGTAAAAACAAACAGTACTGTGAAATTTCTGAGTGGGCAGCAGTATCTCAAGGACTAAAGAGAAAAATATTGCCTTGAAAAAGTATAAAACACCAAAAGAAAAAAGCAGTTCAAAGTTAGCGAGTCAGCAAACCAGGGCAAAGCCCGTTACAGAAAGCAACCGGGGCYGGTGCTTCTCCCCGGAGGGGACGGGCCAGGCACAGTCCCTGGGGTGGTGCCCACGCGACTGCCGGCCCCACAGAGCAGCACCCGCACCCAGAGGGGCTCAGCCAACAAGCGGCTGCCGGGGGCTCCCACCCGCAGGTCTCGGTGCTGACAGGCCTCAGCGCCTGAGGATCCAACGCAGACGTCCGTACCGACAGGCATTAATACCCGTCCAGATGGGTACCAGCTGAGACACCTGCAGACACTGATGCCTGGCAGTACTGGTACCTATGGATTGCTATTGATGTAAACACAATCAGGSAATATTGATAACATCCAATAGGCATTGATACCTACTGGTCTGGATGACTATCGATACCTATTGGCACCTACATAGCCATATCATACCAATACCTTTTGATATAGGTAGGCATTGATACCTATGKAATTCAGTACCTATAAGTGGGTATTGGTATCTATAGGTATAATRACTGATCACTACATATTAATACCAAAACCTATTAGATAGATTAATACCAAAACCTATTGATAGAGCTTGCAATACAAMTAATGATTAACACCTATGGATATCAATATTCATATGAGTCAGTAACAAATGATACCAACAGCCGTGTATACAAACTGATTTTGATGCCTACGCCTAAAYACTGATATAGATTGACATCTATTTCTACGCAGTGATACCTATTAATTCTGAGACTTGTTGACAGATATTGATAAGTACTGATATCAGTAGCTATCAATAAATTAAGAATAGTTATTAATAACCAGCAATACCTTTTGATGCTGATAGGTATCTACACCTATTGGCCTACTCCCAATACCAATASCCATCAAGAGGTATTGATATTGACAGCTCTTTCTGCCTATTCTTAGTTATCACTAATCACTATGTAGTGATGACTATTCATATCAATAGTTTCTGATGTCTGTTGATTCCCATCAATTTTGATTTGCATTTGATAAGCATTGATATCTATCAATATTGATACCTCTTGACACGTAATGTTATTGATAGGAATCAATATTGACAGGTATCAGTTCCTCTTTATATTTATCAAAAGGAGTCAGYAGCTGTCAGTATCAGCGGACACTGTTACCTGACCATTTCTTTATCTATCTCTGAGYATCAATACTAGTACTACATCTCCATGGTATCCTTAAGTATCTTTGGTGCTATAGTGTGATGCCACTAGGTGTCAATACCTATCTATGTGCATCAATAACCACCAGCATTGTACTTATCAATATGGATAGCCATTGATACCTGCCAATTCCAATACCTACTGCTAGGCATTGATACATATGGGTGTTTATATTCTGGTCCAAGAACTATATGAAGCCCGGTACATAGAATACAGGCATTATTGTTTGGTATGTAGCTTTTTCACCTGTGCTATACCTTGTGGAGCAAAATTATTGAGAAAAAGTATGTTACCGCATAATATATTTTACTACTATTTTGCATTCGGTATCATCTGCACACAACTGCACTGCATGGGGCAATAAGCAGGTGCAAAATCACAGCCTAGATGCAGTTCTTAAGTCTCGGTCCTTTATATTTAGAAAGACAACAAAAATATAATGGTGTCATTCTTTCTTTAATTCCAGGAATTTTGAGTACTTTCATATTCCTCAAATTCAGCTGATTTTCTTGGAAATCATTTCCCTTGACAACCAGCAAGCTTCCCTTAAAGATCTCTCCATATAGACCGGCTTTAGCCTCTAGAGAGGCACCTTCTTCTCGCAGGTTTTGCGGAGTCATTAGTTCTATTTCCATTTCCCTCTGCTGTCCTTGGCCAGCAGACGTGCCCACAGGTGCTTTTGCCCCAAGGCCAGCGCCGCAGACACTCCTGTCAGCTCCTGCTCCCCCAGGCGCAAACGTCATTTCTCAGCCTCGCACAGATCCCCAAAACCAGCCCAGTGGGACAGGCTCCCACAGCGCTGCCTAAGAAGCCCCAGGGCCATGTGAAGAGAGAGTTGCATTCATTGGCATTGTTTCTCTTTTAAAATACCTTGTCGAGTAGAGATCGAGCTTTGAAATGCACTTAGGGGACTGAAGGAAAGCTGATAGCCGAACATCCTGCTTGTTCGTGTTATCTTAGCGCGGATCAGCCTCGCGGCCAGAGTATCAGCGTACRGCGACCCGCGGGCTCAGCAGAGCGTGCGGCCTCGCGGCACCTCCTGGCCCGGCAAGTCCTCAAAGTTCAGCCCTTGCCTGCTGCGGAAGGCTAGAATCCCAAGACTGGTGCTTCCTGCTGCCTCTAAATGTCACCATGGTATCTCATTACCACCACTCCTTTAAAAAAGGCTGACATTTAAAAGATACTCAGTTAGAAAGCACTTCCCAACTACACCGCCAATTAAGTACTGACTTGTAAGGAGAAAACAGTATCCAGCAACGCAGAGAACCTTCCCTCCCTGAGCGCTTCAGTTTTCCCAAGAGCCCTGCCCTGCAAACAGTGCCCAGCCCCAGGCCCCTTACAAGCAGCACCAAGATCACAGCCTCGCGGGTACGACTGTTGGCCAGCGCTCAGTCACAGATGCCAGGATGGATGCAGCGTGTCGGAGCAACACCCGCCCACACCAGCCCTGGCAGGGAAAAGTGAGACTCTCCTCCACCCTTAACTCCAAAGTAAAATATACTGAATATCACTAATATTCCCATGTCTGTGGAACCCTCTGTGAATATTGAGGGCRCAAATATGATGAAGACTGAATGGCTCACAGAGCTGCAGGCTCAGTTGGAAGGCACTGAAATACAAATAGGGATTACACTCCCTTGATACTGAGCACTGAGTAAAATAAGATTTTCATCCCATCGAGTTCGCCAAGTTCAAGTCTCTCAGAGTAAAAGCTGTGTCAAAAATTGTAGGGTTTTGGATCGCAACAATTGACTCTTTCAGGCCAAGGTGGGGCAACAGGTGGTTTGTCACCCACGGTAGTGGTGTCACCGTTGAAGGTTACGTATGGAGTCACSGTTGAAGGTTACATATTAGGCAGTAATTGTAAACTAACTGCTCGTGCTACACATATTTTGGACACAAATGGRGAGCTATCAATTTGCCTCTTGGAAAAAAAAAAAAGTATATTTCATTTCACTACAAAATCAACAACAAAGATAAATGCCAAAGACTCTGAAGTCGCATCTGCACCCTCAGATCTTTGGTGTTAGGCTAAGCAGGGTCACGTCCGACTTGCACGGTCACACCACTTACATATTTAGTTAAGTCTGTCCAAGCTCTCAAAGAGCACAAGGCTTCACAGAAAAGTGAGGACATCCCCAGAGAACTGCCCTGCCAAGTACAAATCTTTCCAAAACCACATTACTGGCCACAGCTCTTACACAGCGATCAATTGAGAAAGCCTTTAATTGCAAAGCACTAGYGATCTACTCACAGACTTAGGACGCTCTGGAAAACTAAAGCATTCAGCTGCAATTCAGAGGCTAATGAGAACACAGACACACACAAGTTTCTCTGAACAGAACTAAAAAGCTCACTTCACTTCCAGTATCCTTGAGATACTATAACTGCACCCAAGGTCATTTCCCACTGATGTTGAAATAAGCCTCTTGCTCTCTGCATGTGCTCATCTATTCCTACTTACTTGCTATCTCCACATATCTTTGCACGTACATTGCTTCCAGCCCTGTTTGTGGATTTATTATTATTACAGTAGTTGACCATCCATCTGAATCATGCTTTTAATTTGTCTGGTTGAATAACTCCTTTAAAGGGAAAGTTTTGACTTGYGGTTGAACCATATGAAGGCTCCATCTGTCAGGATGCAATTTATATATTAAGATATTCCAATTTTATTAAGYTCCCTTTGTAGAAATGTCTAGGTTACTGCTTAAGAAAAGATATGATACTGTAAGATATATCATATACATACACTAAGGCAAGCCTATATCATTTGCAAGCATCAGTGGTGGGTGTTTTCTTCCTATGGTGAGTTTGCTACAAGAGCATACTTAGAGATAAGGCCGGGGTCATTTTGCAGCCTCCCAAGCTTTCAGTGTGAAGTGTCGTGTCTTGACACTTCTTGATTAGTGATTCTTGATTCATTTTTCATTAACAATGAGCTTTGTTGATTAATCTTGAAATTAAATATATACACACACACACACACAGACACAATACTTCTGGCTTTTGAAACACTGTATCTATTTAATATTAGAGTTACTTCAAATACTGTGGGCCATCTGGAACATTATGGCTCTCTCTTGATTGCCAGAAATGGGTTTTCTTTTGTTTATTCACTACTAGAGACAGTTTTTAGTCCGCAGAGAGTCCATAGCCTTATCACAAAGCAAWCGAGATAAAGGCAGCCACGAGGACAATACCCCTGTCCTTAAGTACCCCAGAGCTACAGCCCTGCTTCCCCTGGGATTTCACTGCGTGGTAGTTCATCTACCACAGGTGAGGACAAAGTCTGACATCATATTATTCCTGCTGTTGCTATTTGTTTTTCCTTCCTATTATGCCTCTGCTAAGGCAAACCCCCTGTCAGGGGAACTTCTTATTTCTAATGAATTTTCTGGAGAATATACAGAATCTATATAGAAATAAATTGATTTCTTAATRCACATGTACTTCAGCATAAAAATGTATGATGCAGACAATGGCTTTTGTCTTAGYCCTCAAAAGCAGGCATACAAAATTATATACTAACACATTACATAAGGCAAATACCTTTGTGTACATGGCGTGGGTGTCATGTCTTTGCTATTCAAGTTAAAAAGCAAACCAAAAAAAAAAAAAACTAGAAACCCCACAGCTTGTAAACTAAGAACCCTCTATCCCTTGCACTTTTATTACTTCCTTTATTATTAGAAAGCCAACTTAGAAGAAAAGTGTTTCTAAAAAGGGAAAAACAGCTATTCATCAAGAAAACAAAAATCATAATTGTGATGGAGCCGGGCTGGCACCCTTAGCTAGATGCCAACAGAGGCTGCCTTGCTTTACAAGGTGACTTGACATCTGCACGCGTGAGAGCAGCCTGTCCTGCCCCAAGGCAGCCCTTAAGCCTTAAGGCATTTGGGAAAAGCGTGCATGTATCCAAGTGAGAGCAGCTCCTGCGAGGCACCGCGCGGCTGTGCCGGCCGCTGAGCGCCGGGGCTCAGCAAGAGGAGCCACAAGGGCCCTCTCTGCTGCAGCTCCCCACGTTGGGAACTTGCCACCACCAACTGCTTCTAGTTTATTGACCTGCAGGGCAAACTAAAAGGCCCGTTTGTTTTCCCTAGCTGTGGGAAGACTGGGAGGACCCTGGTGGGAGATCATAAAATTGACTCCACTCACAGTTACAACACTGGTGATTTGTATGTTAATAATAGGAAAGCTGAGGGAGAGGAGTTTCCAGAGAACTCTGTCTGTAAAACTGCTTCCAAAGCATGTCAGAAACAAAGCTAGACCCTTGCTTCCTAAAATAGAGAAGAAAGAAAGAAATCAATGCAATTTAACCCTAAAATAATATTATCTGACTTCAAGGAGTGCTTAGCACCTACAGAGCACCTTGGCCCAGAGGTGATTTGTGCAGAACACATCTATGTATTGGCTCTTGTGCATTGACCAGGCAGGAAAATAAAGCAATACCAACCAAGAGACTAAGTTAAGTGCGGGGCTCAGCCTAAGAGCAGCGTAGGTCAGCATCTGCCTGCTGCAAGTTCCCTGATGCTCCATCCTTTCTCACAAAGGAGATGCTCCTTTTTACACTCCTTCGGCCACATGAGGTTTTTCAATGTGGCAGCATGATTTAGTTGCAGTATTTCAGTCAAACTGGAGATCCTTTATCCAAGATAACCTGATCATGGATAAAACTGGCTGTAAAATGAAAGGAGGAGGAAGGAACAACACTATTCCTCTAACGGTTTGCTGTTTAGAGATGAATGCAGCTTCTCTCCCAGGTCATTCTCAAACAGAAAGCAACAGTGTCATTGGAGAGGACTATCATATTACTGTATTACTGAGTAATTACAGATGCCCAGTTGACAGTCTTACACTGCAAGTAAAGCTTTTCAATTATTATAACGGATGAGCAAAATATACTTCCATTGTAAAAATAGTTCACTGCAGAGTCAAAATAAGACAGCACGAGGATAACCCCCTCAGGAGGCAGATGTGGATCAGTCAGAGCTATAATGACAACATCAAAAACGATCGTCAGGAGATGATGGCAGATCTGATCAAGGAGCCACCAGACAAGTGTTCCTTACTGAGGGTATTTCAGTTCCCCCCTCCAAACTGTGTATTTTATAATCTGCTTATAGAACAGCTCATCTGTACAGCTGTCCTTTCATTGCAAATCCACACGCTGTGTTCGTTGTTTCTACCATTGATAGCCAGAGTGCAAAGTACTGCATGGGGGCTACAGGATAACGCAGAGTGAAAGACAGACCAAGCCTCTGCTATTCTGAACATAATGGTGAAAAAGGCTGTTTTGCTTTTTTCTTTAGCTTTTCTAAAGGCTAACCAACTTCATACCCTATTTCTGAGATCCTGGGGCATTCAGGACAAGAGCTGAGTGCCAGCTGCTTTGCCCTTGGGGGACACTGGGACCATGTGCTTTAGAGGTGCCTTGACACCAATGCTGCTACGCTTGTGGGGAATTGCCACCTAAAATGGATTCACTTTGAATCCTTACAAAAATACCACCCTAAAAGCAGTCCTAAAAGCAGGCTCGAAACAGCAGAAGTACCAGCAGATCCTAGTCTCACACATTTGAAAGCCAGACTAAAACACACGCGTTTTTTAGAACTGTGCTTTCCTGAGGGGGAGGGGACATCCTGAAATTGTCACCGACTCCCTTGGTTTCTGGAGCACCTGCTCAGAKCTATTAACATGCAGCCATTCAAAAACAGGTTGAGCTCTTTTATCATGATGTCATTTAAAAGAAAGCTGGCAAAATGCACACTCAGTTAACAAGCCTGGGTATTTCCAATTGAAATTCAAATGTTTTGGACATCTATCCCTCTTCAGTTCCTTTATAAATAGATTTTCATCTTCTGGTAGSAATAGTGTTGGAGCTGGCAGCACCCCTGAATGGGTGGCTTGTAGTCATTTTGAGAAGCAGCAGGGAATGAGCAGCAACGCAGTCCTTGTGTGCAAAGCAGCAAACATAGGTCTGCGCCTCCATTAGGTTTCCCGCACCTTGAAGAAACCTGCAGCTTGACAGGAAAAACAAGGATTACATCAGAAACACTGTAAAGGGCAACAAAATCAGTCACAACCGTTTGGAGAGGTCTGAGGACTCCTGCAACTAGGGACTGACTTCATCAAAAGTGGCACCTGGTGCCAGTGTATGAGATCAAAGATTTGGCACATTTGAAAATAAGTTGTGACACCATGTAGTGGGCAAAGTCTGTCAGAAAAAGAGCTCACAGCACAAGTGTGGGTGCCTTGTCAGGGATCCTAACAACAGGATAGTGAAAAAGGGCATGGAAAAGGACTTTCTGCTTGGGAACGCGCGGCCCGTATTGACCCGTGTGGATAACTGCACACACAAGCACAATATTTCTGAGCAAAGTGGCTGTGCTTGCAAAGGTCGTGCTGTACGCTCTTTTTTTCCCCTGATGTTGCTTTACTGTTTAAAGTTTGACCTACTATAACATTTACATTTAGTAGCAGCATTTAGTGTTGAAAGGTTTCTTTCACTTGGCAGAAATGTAAAATAAGAGCAAAAATAAGCTTCGCATGCCCACTTCCCCTAGCATATTCAAYCTCAAACCTCTTTCAGCTCCAGATTCCTCTTGACTCCTATTGTCAGAAATAAAACAAATATTCTCACTAGCCTTATAACCACTTCTCTTTCAGAAAAATGTCATCCAAAGCTTTGCATGGACCATTAAAGATCTGGGGAGGTTGATAGGTTTTCTTCTTTGTTTAATTCTCTATGCAAATAGGGTTTTTTTAAGCGATATAAGCTTTTTTTTTTTCCCCCCTCAAGCTGTAAAAAGAAAGGACTGAGAAAAGAACAAGGTTATTCCAAAACTTAGACACCCCTCAGCTTTATTCCCAACGCAGTCCAGCAACAGGAGACTCAGCAAAAGGAAGGGTGAGGGAAGAGCTGCACATCCTGCCCACCGACAGAATGATGACAAACTTATATCAGCATCAAAGAGGTTGCTTCTTTTTGCAATTCATTTAAAGCTCCTGCTCAAGGTTTTGAGCAAATGGGCCATTGGCAGTCCCTCAGGAATTAATTTTCACAAGAACTATAGGCCCCAGAAGAGCATTGCTTAAAGATAAACATTTATTTCTATGAGCTCTCCCATCCCCTAGCCACACTCCAGATCCTTGATAAGCTGAGCACGGGAATCAAGGTTTCAAAGGCACTTTCAATATTCCTTTGGAGGCTCTAAAATGTCTTAATCAAGTCTATTTCCTTGATGTGGAGCACTGTGATGCAGAGAACATTTCTCCTAGGTTTCGGGTTATTAAGCCTGGATAACAAGCCCTTGCTGCCAGCGCCAGGCAGCTCTTCCCACCTGCCCCACATGCCACCCCCCATCCGGTGTCCCCATCAGTGAGACAACCTGTGCTCTGCACATACCAACCCAAAAGCTGCCACCAGACAAGGGGRCTGCCTGCCTCTGAGGTGACAGGGACCAACTGCAGCTTACACAAGGACCCCTTCGGAGCGATGCCGAGCACCGTCAGGAGCAGGGCCGGCCACCTGAAGCAGCAGCCCTGCAGCTCTCGCTGGCCGTGCTGGGCTCCTGCCTGCAGCCCGAATCCCTCGGGGCCGCAAGAGCGGCAGGGAACCTGTCGCTGACGGCCCCACACGGACCCACAAGCGCCACTCCCGCGGCGGCGCCGATCTCCAGCCCGCCCAGGTGCCCCTCGGGGAGAGCTCTCCCGGCCGTCCGCAAACACAACGTGTACATTGCTCCCTCAGCAGCATGTACAAGCCCTCCAGGGCACAAATAAAGAAAACGCTCTTATTCTTTGGTAAATCATGTTGATTTTTTTAAGTAAACCCAGAGAAGCCTTTGTGAATGGTTCCCTATGAACTCGCATAGCGTAACTTCCATGCAACTGTGTCTTGTAGAACAAGCCACTATCACTCATTTCCTGTCCCTGCACCAGGGCTGGAAAACAGCTTATTTTTTCCACATGCTTGATACAGAGCTGTGTTTCTAAAGCAAATAGCTAAAGTCCTTGAATCACAGCCAAACAACTGGCTAAAACCCTAGAAACCTACAGATCRTTAGTTAGGGCACTGGACTACATCTAGAAGACATATCAGTATCTGTTAAAAGCAACCAGCACAAGCAGGGAGGCATATTAGCAATCCAAGAGGCTATCTGGTAGGGAAAAATGCACTTTAATACATCTAAAAAGACACAAGTTTCATAAAAGTAACTTTGTGGACATCCAAAGCATTTTTACCTCAGCTGGGAGGTAACGTTTTGATAGAGTAACGTAAGCTTTCGGGGAGCTTGGGACATGCAGAGAGCAGCCGTGCAGCCTCCGATCTCGCTGAAGGTTTCTCACCCCAGCGGCTGCTTGGATTACAGCTGCCAGGAGACACGGCACGGAAGGGCGCAGGGAGCTAACAACAGTATCAGAAACGGACTTGGTAACTTGATCAAGGGGAGAAGAAAGAAGCGCGAAGCCATGCACGGCACAGAGGCCTCCGCAGCTCCCGCTCTGTAGGAAAATATTGCAGGGACTAAGCCAGAAGGCTCGCATCCCCAAGGAAACCCAGAAACCCAAATTAATCGAATGGATTCCCTAAACCATCAAATCCTTCTGTGGATACGCTCATTCAGAATTCTGGTG
This sequence comes from Nothoprocta perdicaria, assembly GCF_003342845.1. Lineage (NCBI taxonomy): Eukaryota > Metazoa > Chordata > Aves > Tinamiformes > Tinamidae > Nothoprocta > Nothoprocta perdicaria. The sequence continues at coordinate 1,093,061 of NW_020456099.1, forward strand.
GATCTTGTTTTATTAATCTTGGATTCATTTTCAAGATTAACTACTTGGAAAAGTGGACTTCTTATCAATGATATGCCCTCTTCTCACAAGTATTTCCACAGGAATATTTCCAAGGGGAACAAAGGTGTGGTTGGGACTCCAACAACTCTGTATAAAAGAAAAAAAAAAAAAAAAAAAAAAAAAAAAAAAAAAAAAAAAAAAAAAAAAGCTGCTGCTGCTGCCAAAATGGTGCCCTCATGTCCCCGCTCTGCATGCTGCTTCCCGCAGAGCAGCAAACCCAAGGCAAAGCTGCAGTCCCCATCTTCGGGGCAATCAATAATCAAGCCCAGTGCCTAAAGAAGCCCAGCCCTCGGCACCGTGCTGAGGATCATAAGGAATATCCCTGCTTTTCTGAGGCACAAGAGCTTTCTCCCCAAAAGCAGCTCATTTTGCAGAAGACAGGGGGTTCATAAGAGGCAGCAAAGTCTGGAAATAGCTTCTCATGGCAATCAGAGTCTATGACAAGTCTAAGGACATAATGGCAACAAGTCAAGACTGTTCTTACATGCATATATATACCAAAAAAGACACTCCACTCCTGACTATAGCAAAGAAGATGAAATAAAAATCATATGATGGTTAATGAACACATACGCTGTATGAAGGTATTAGGTGATTAATATAGAACCTGGATATCTTAGCAGAAGAGGTTTATTGAAGAAAACTTCTGCATATCCAGTGCTGACGAAACTCCTGTCCTGACCATGGAGGGAGCAAAGGGCTCTCTCCAGCAAAGCCGCCCTCCCAGTCACACACSGGCCACGTGCACTCAAGGCTGCAAGGCCCCACTACTGTGCCCAACTCATATGYCAATATATACAAACTATACAAATTATAATCCTCAAGCAAGTTATATGATCCATGTAGCATGATAAGCATTGAATGTTTTAACAGYGTCTGAACTGCATTTGTTCCTTAAATTTGAAATATTTTTAAATCCTTTGCTTTGCAAAAATTTAGTAGTGGCGAGTTGCATAGCAGACAAAGCCTTAGAAAGCTCTAAATTGACCTAAGATAGCTTTCTTGCCAAAATAATTATTAAAAATTCTACAAAAATGCAACAAGTCTTTTGGGTGGTTTTCTTCATTAGGTTTGTTCAATTTTATCTCAGTTTGGTTAACTGGGTGASAAATTCTGCACTTAGAATCCTCTGCTTTCCTAAATTATTTTTTAGCCTTCTTTCTTGTGATAATATGAATCCAGAACTGGCAATCAATATATATAAATGTGCCATAAGATTCCCTTGTGAGAGATTCAATGTTTTGAAAGGAAGTTTAAAAATTAAGCATCATTTCTGATCAAGGATTTGAACCTTGCTTCCTATTTTGAGCTGTAAATTACTCCAAATGTGCCGTATAGTGCCCAGCCATCGCAGTCACCATGTTTCTGACTCATCTCACCCACTAAAGGATTATTTTTTTACTAAAATAGCCTGACCTTCTCGGATCCTGCTAAAACACACTCGCTAAAAGGAGCTCTTTCCACAACATGTAACAACATTTTTCTCATGAATGAACATGGCAATGCTAGCAGCAGGTGTTCTTAGAGAAAATAAAGCGTCTAGGAAATGATACCTTAGAATACAAGAGACAGCAAGGTATCATTCATGTACAGCTCCTTAAAGCCTCCAAATTACAGAAGCTGAACAATAAATATACAATGATATCCATTTTCTTTATGCACATTTCAAGACCAGCCAAGAACAAGCAGTTACCACAATGGGCAACTTTAGACACATTTGCTGACCAGGTTTTCCTGCCTCCACCACAAAATAGGTTTTATTCATATGAAATCCCATTTTAGTATTCCCTGTGTAAGAATCCTCCATTTTTCTTCCCTCAAGAAAAACTCCCCAAATCCTCCTATGAAGAAGCAGGCATGACATTACTAGAAGGGTCTTCTTGCTTTGCTCTCTGGAGCTTTACCTTCGGCAACGTTTTGTTGTTACCTTTAAAGAAAAGAGAATGCTATACTATAAATAAATAAACAAACAAGCATGAGTGGCCTTAACATGAAAACCTTTCTATGATCAGAAGCTCACAATTATCTTTGTTGTCCCCTTCTATCCCTTCCAAGAGTTGCTGTATGTAGCTGTGTTCTACCACTACAGCTTCTCTCCCTCACCTTAAGAGCTCATTTCACGTTCTAGTTTTGCTTCCTTCCACTTCTGTGTGCTTCATTCTGTTTCCTATTTTTGTAATGTATTATTTTATTTTGTCTCAGAAGAATGTTTCTTTCTTGAAACATGCAGCAGTGGCCACACAAGCCTGGGCCTCACGTACAGAGCTGGACCTTATGAAGAGAACGTAAGCACACAATTATCACATTATAACCACATCCTGATTTACATTACTGCTTCTAGTTTAGGCAAAACAATGAATTTTAAAGGTGATCTACAAAGAAAAAGCCAGATTAAATCAGAAACCCAGTGTAGAAGAAGAAAGAGAGCAAATCCAAAACAGCCTTAATCATTTGGGGCTTTCTTATAAATCATAAAGGAATGAAGAAAAACAGAAGTCTTATGTAAAACCCCACTAAAAGCAATTTTCCCGATTTATGCACTGCCTTCTAACATCTTATATCCAGGTTTCTCAATGGAAAAAAAAAAAAAGGAAAAAGATCTTCACATGCTTTATCTCCCAGCCCAGTAATTTCCGAATCCATCGGTTAATTTTCGCATAGTCACCTCCGTGCCACTTTATGATGGGAGGGAGTCAAGGAGAGGATGGAGACCGAGCAGCTCTCAGAGAGCAAGGGGCACCGTGAGCCCTGCCCTGCCCAGGCACCAGACGAAGCAACAGGGCAGGGCTGCTGCAAGCGCCTCATCTGCAGGTGACACTTGGCTTGSATCTGTCTTTGCCTGTCTTTGGAGACACCAAGACTCCAGCTACACAGGACAAATGCCATGAAACCATCGTTTATTTGCTGTGCTGCTGGTGGAAGGACTTGATTAGGAACAGCTAACTTATAGACCTGATTAGCCGGTTTGATCATCTCATTTAACTCATCTGAATTCCTCTCCTTCATCCTACTCTCCTGCAACATCCATCTGCACTTTGAAGACAGAGGCAGCGTTCATCACATCTGCAAAGCAACTGGGACATGAATAACTCCTCTTATGCAAACCTTATGAAACATTCTTCAAAACCATCCAACCATCAGAACATAAAAGTTTATTAAAAAAAAAAATCCCACCATGTAATTTAAGCACATGACAATTGTGATAGAGTGCGTAAGGTGACACAGATGTCTCCCTTCAGGTTATCTTCTGCCAGATGTCTCAACTAGCAGATTTGTGTGGTAAAATTGTAGGCAACTCTCACAAGTCCTTTCAGTGGTCACAGCCATTTTTTCTCTGCACTGGTGTTTCATTACAGTATATTGCTTGTACTGAACAAACATGAAACACTTTCAGAATGGCAAGAAAACCCAAAATAGCAGAAGTATATGCTTTCCAGCCACTCTGTTCTAGTTCTGGCAACACAAGAATGAGAATTTGATGTTTTAGAAACTATTTACTGTCTTGTTTAAGGGCTAAGCTGAATAGTAGACTTGAAACAAAAAAAAATAAAAAAAGGAAAACACAAGTTGCTGCATGGAACATGGTGTGAGTCTGCATGACTTAATAGAGATACGAGAGTCTGCCCATGTGCAGAGTGCAGAACCACAGCTCTTCTTAGGTAGGACGCACAGCTCTAAATGGATCTGACAGCTCAGAGTACAGGTTAGCAAACGATTTACAGCTTTCGGTCCTGCCACACATACAGGATTTACAATTAGGTGAAGAGGTGACTTCTCCTTTCCCCACATATATGAGCATGAGTAAGATATTTTTGAGCTTATTTTGGTTTTAAAGCAACTCTGATGATTCAAATAATACTCAACTTGGAGTAGCACCACAAATGCTCCTATCTGGCTTTTTATGAAGTAAAAACTGAAAGTAGTGTTAGGTAACAGCAACAGCAAATAAAAGAATCATTCTCCTACGCATCATCAACACCCAAAAAGGTTTTAATAGGGTTTACTTCTTAATTAAGGTAGTAGTTATTCTCCAGAATAAAAATACCCCAGTTCCAGTATAAACATTGATGCTTCCAAAGAGAAGGACTGAAAACAAAAACGAGAATCTACACTAGCTAAGGACAAGTGCAGGCTCAACAGCTCTTACAGTTTCAACTAAAGGAACTGCATTAACTTGATGGATTAATTGATCAGTTGATTAACTTTTTTCTTCTCTTTGTCTGCTTCCTACTCTTGCATTTCCACTGTACTGTGCCAAGAAACTGCAGGGAGCAACCTTGTCAGAAGAAACCTGACTCTAATGAGGAGGAAAACGCAATACTCATTRATTGAATTGCAAGTAACAGCTACCAGGCAGAAGTTGCTCTAAAGTGTTTGGAAAATATATGGAAGAAGCCTATAAGCACTTGCCTCAAGCCCTGCTCCAACGCAGCCCTCAGCTCCCATCAAAGTGAAAGAGCCTGAGCACCAGAGCACGTTACATTTTACCTCCATGTGTAGTGTAGCTAATGGCAAACATTTCACACCCTTTCCCTCCTTTTGCCTCCTCTCTCCCCTCCCTGGAAATCTTATTAGGTTTGTATGGGGGTTTATGCTCCATTCCACAGATCTACTCACTATCTGTCACCTTAACCTGACCCATCACAGCTTGCGTTACAGATTTATATACTATCGTTTCTTGGAATTCTTCRTGGCTTTCCTCTTTTCCCTTAACAATTAAAAAACAGCAAACATTCCTCTTTGGTATCTACCTGAAATGCCCATGACTGCTAAGGGAATACTTACGGGAATACTTAAAGAGCAGAGATATTTCATGAACTCTGGATTTGCAAGGATTCAATCCACATCTTTCTCCTTACTACAGCGCAACCTGCTTCAATGCCACGTGTTGCTTGTTCCGCACAACATACATACACACACACACACACACACACACACACACACAACATTACAGGGCTGGTTGTTTTGAATTCCCCAGCTATCCCATGGAGAGAGGAGTTCACACCGGTCCACAGCCAAAACAGTAGTGCAGATTATCACGATGCCGTTTACTGACCCAGCAACACACTGAACTGCGCTCTATTGTAGGAGAGAAAAGCCTCCTGCAAAACACAGCTGCAATATATATTTCTCTCTACTGATACCAAGCGTTCCCATAGCATATGGTGAATTACAGGCCTTCTGAAGCTGATATTTGTCCTTATCTTTGCCTGTCTGGTCAAGGCATTCTCTGTAGTTCCAGAAGTGGAGACCAATCTGTAAATATTTACACAGCACAAAGACAGTCCAAGTGCCACCTTCCTGCCTGCTTAGTGCTTCAAAACTGAGTCCTCCTGACTTTCGTATTCTCGCTCTCCTCCCTCTAACTCCTAGATTTTCATTTTAGATTCAGACAGTTTAGGATTGCTGTACCTAATGAAAATGGTACAGCATTCCTAATGAAAATGGTTCAGAATGTTWTCCTCGTCTCCTCACATTAAGAAAAATAAAATTCACATAACAGTCAAATATCCTTACACACATTTCTAATCCCGGGCATTACATGCTAATGTCAGCTGAATTGTTACCTATGGTGAAGGAATGAAATCTACTATGGTGCTGCATTTTTTAGTTATCCAGTAATAAGATTTTCATTAAATAAGCCCCATACCATCAAGTTAGCTGCTACTTGGGATTTCTTGTTCAGGACAAGGGAAGGAAGAGCCAGAGAAAGCAGGGAGGGGAGGACATTAAAATCAGATGCGGAAAGTTAGCCTAGGTGAGACATTCTGGAGAATGGTTTTACTCGGAAGAAGCTCCCCTGAAAGATGGTTCAGGGCACAAAGTTCTGCTCTTGCTTTGAATCATCCTTTGGAGCTGTCTCCCTTTTTTCCCATTGGCCTAAAAAGAAAGGTAACCCTGGAAGGGAAGTGGCTGCAGTCACATGAAGTGAACACCATGATTTACATCCGCACAGGTAACTTTTAACTGGGTCCAGTCCTTCCTGGTCCGTGAACCCAGTTCATGCTACAGTGAAATATTTCAGTGTACAGCAGACTGACAAAAACCAATTGGGTCTAGAGGTGAAAGCATACTCTGCTGTCTGATTCTGTACCCTAAACATGGATGCAAAGTAAAGATGATGATGAAAAAGGCTAAAAAAGAAAAAATATGTGAGGATATCAGAGACTTCACAGTAACTGCTGTTTTGCCAGTGACACGCCTGCCACAAGGGAGTTTTGAGAGCAATAAGGCTACAGTTTTTCCTACAACTACTAGTTTGACTGTAGGATGACACAGCTTGTCACTGTTAAAAATGAACATACATTAGACAAAACATGTATGCCGAGACAGCTGAAGTTTGATATTAGCTTGTTTGAATTTCCGCCAGCACCTTAGCGTTTGGATACATACTTGAAACTTATTTAGATGTAGAATCCAAGGTGTGCACCATACAGCAGATTTCCATGCAGATCCTTCTCAGCAGTGCTGCTCTGTCTGAATAATCTTGTATTTTACTAATTACTTCCTTCCAGGTTAAAGTGAGAGAGCTAAGGAAATACCCGTCTTGCAGCATATGACCTGCTGTCCCGTATGAAGGCCACCCTGAGCCAGACAGGGCTGCCTCTCCTGCTGCCAGCAGCAGACACGCAGGGAAAGAGCACAGCAACATGAACTGCTGTGAACACAGGGCAAGCATGAACTGGTACTTCAGCAGCACCTTGCTCTGGCTTTCAGAAACTTCCTGAGTCGCAGGTGACATCTCTGCACTCAGCAGGCCAYTATGTACTTCTCCTCTGTGTCTCATCACGGCTGAGCCCAAGAATACTTTAGACATTTGCACTACTGCATGGGAGTGAATTCTTCAGACTGTCTTCTTTCTTGCGTGTTTCCCACCTGCCTCATGATAGTAAATCTCCCTAAATATTTGAATTATAAGTGTTTTTTCCTCACCATTTCTACATGCCCAGGATTTTGTAGTCTTTTATTCACAGTCTCTCCATGACCATGTCCTGCCCAGCCACMCGCATCCCAGGTTAATTGGCTGGGTTTCACATGGAAGTCGTTCTACACCTCCAAGTCTCTTTGTCACTTTTCACCGTACCTCTTGTAATGAGAAATAGGGAAGGAAGATCAGAAGTGCTCCAAGTTCACTTGTATTTAAATAGAGATGACTAGTAGATGCCTAGGGATTTAAGGAGACATGACTGTGGATCTTGGTGAAGACTAGAAGAACAAGGCCACCTCGGAGGGATCTCACCCTGCCTAACTCTAAATGAGTTAGTCCAGAGACAGGAAGCACCTCATATATTACAGCAGCATTCTGTCAGTGCTAATTAATCCATATATATATTTATGGATTATACGTATATATGTATATATGTATGCATATATATGTAAATACATATATATGTAAATATGTATGTATACATATATATGTAAATATGTGTGTATAATCCTTACATATATATCTGTATGTATGTGTGTGTGTGTGTATATATATATATATATAAAAATATAAAGAAGCAATTTGAGCTAAATAAAACAAAAGTGTTTCATACACATTCTTCTGGCCATCTTTTCTTCCAGTTTCCAGTCTCCCAGAAAGCTGTCATAAAAGGTTCCCTCTCTGGAGTCTTGCCTTGTTTTAGCTCCACTCATCCTCCCTCCCCCAGATTCCAACACACACAGAAACAATTTCTGCAATTCCTCTTCTTTAGCTCTCACGCGCCTGGCTTTTGCCCAATAATTTTATAGCAAGGAAAATCCCCATTTAACTCCCTTCTGAGCCTCCATCTTCTAGGTTCCTACCTCTTGAAATACCTTCCCCTCTGTCCTTATGTCTTACCTTTAAATCTCAAAAAAATGAGAAATAACCTGGGAGGAGGAAGATAGAATTGAATGAAAAAAGATGAATGTATATAGTCAAAGATACCAGGCAATGACTTTTATGACTCCTCAAATCAAAAACAAAGTCAAGGTCTATATCATATGGAGATGTTTTGAAGAACACAAATCACTCAACGAGGGTGGGAAACATCTCAGTTCTGCTTGAAGTAAGCTAACGAGATCAATCCTATAATTTCCTAGGACTAGAAACTATATCCTTACCTGCTAGGAGTCAAGAACTTCATAATAGTTTTACACCTTCTAAAACTGCATCTCAGATCACACTCCTAGCACACAACTTTATATTAAAGGAAGAGCTAATTTCACATTCAAGTTTTCCATGCAATATTTAATGTCACTGCAAATAACAGTGCAAAATCTAACACACTATCACTGGACATTTTCTGAATGTATAGATTACCAGTCACTGTAAAAATGCCATTGCTTTTATAACTTTACTACCTTAGAAACATATTTACAAAAAAAAAGAGTAATTAAAAAAGGGTTTTCAAAATGATTTGCATTTTACTAATAAAGAAACTATTTAACYATCAAAGAGAGAGTTAAATAGTTGAACCACCTAGGCTTTAATTCACCCTGCGCTGCTCAGTAGGAAGACGCACACATAGGCAGTTGGAATTGAACAGCTTTGCACATTCCAAGGTCTGTTAGAGCTCCTAAATTTACCCAAAGATAACCCAGGTCATATGTTGGAATTCTCTAAGGAGTTCAGCATGCTTTAGGAAATGCAGGTTCAGGCCATACACAGAAAGAAAASAGTACTCATTCTATTAAAAAGAAATAAAAAGATCTTCTTAATTCAGAAACATTCAGGTGCTTTCAGCATGGAAGAGTTTGATCCACTCAACACCATCATTATTTTGATCTTTTATGGAGACATTATCCAGTAGGTYGTAGTTCATTTTGGTCACTTCAAAGTCTTTTAAAGTATTGTCTCTAAAGCTTGTGATTTCCATGCACATGTTAAGAAACTGGAGCTAAGTGGAGAAGGRCTTCTTATGATTTGCCACAAATATTCAGCTAATTCAGCGCTCTTAAGAACAGACTCCCTGCTATTCCCAGCACAGGTTCAGCACAGCTACTTCTTGCTGTTGGGTCAGTGCTCCATAAGTTCACGAGCAAGGACAGCATCCTCCTCAGAATTGCCTTGCAGTAGGAAGCAAGCAGCTCAGTTCTCTCTGGAGACTTGCTTTCATGCTCAGATATGAAATTAAGCACCAAAAATAGCACTAACCGGCACTACATTGGCAATTTGAAGTCTTCTCCATTAGGACAAGAGTTGAACTAGACAGCTTAAAATATTTTTGATTATTCTTAAATATTGTGGCTGTAGCAAAAATGCACCCAACCTTCATCTGTGCCTGTTACTTAGATCCACGTTCCTCTCGACTAACCAAGGTTGTAAGGAAYGACCTGTGCAAAATGTGAAGTGAAATATTCAGAGGCTGCTGCCTACAGACCACCCTGCAGTGCAGTTTACTGATCACAGAMAAACATACAGGCTCTCTTCACTAGGGATTATGCAGGTTCATAATTTCCAAAAGTCCTCTYGGTCAACAAACATGAGTTCTGCCTAAGTAGGACCACTGGTCTTGCTAAGCTGGGATAAGTTTAAATCAGCATTTAAGATGCTGAAGAGGCATTAGCAGTCCTCTTTCTTGCTATTCACTGTATGTTGCTTAAATCCATTTCTCTCCTTTACATGTATAGCTAACAAGCAGCAGGTATGTTCCATATCACACTTGCTGTAAACTATACTCATTGGCCACCAAATATGACCAGAAATCTTGCAGGGCTTAATATGCAATCTTACATGTTGTAAGCCCCTTGGGACAGGAAGTTCATGTTTTATATATCTACAAAACACCACACATACCTATGACACTGCATAAATAACAGAGGATCAGATTAAAAACATCTGTAGACACTCCGGCTGCTCTATTGTCTTGCTGTTTGCTGCCTCTTCATGATTTTTCATGGCAGACAGGTCATTTCACACAACAGGATTGCTAGCAGTGCTGATGCAGCTACATACACATCTGTAGCAACATGTTAATAAGACTTGATGAAGAGAGAAATTAAAAAATAATAATAATAATCTGACCTTAAGGCATGGCCTTCTGCCAAGTTTCTGTTTATTTTCTGTTCAACCTTTGCCAAAAAAAAAAAAAAAAGGAAAAAAAAAAGATATAGGAAACACGGATGACTCAAACAAAAGAGTTTTGGAAATGTGGTAGGAGGCACAACAATATTTCTCTAACTCAGAACCAAGCCTGTTGTGATACAACTTTTCCGCGGCTGCCCAGGGCTGTCAACATCTATTCATCTGTTGCAGATGCAGATTGCTTTGGTGACAGCAAAAGTAATGCATGTCCACAACATGGTGATAGTCACAGAAGATATAAAGATATTCACACACTGGGCAAGTATCGAGGACAGAAATGATGGTAACAAGGAGACAGACTGTTATTGATACGAAGCAGGGAAGGGAACAACTACATTTCCAAGAGAGAGGCAAAGAAGAATCCTAAATTTAGAACAAAATTCAGAACTGAAGCCAAGATACTGTCACCACTAGAGCTGTGTGAACATCTCACAGAAAATCCTTCAACAGTGTTAAACTCAACTCCTTTGGAAGAAAGGAACAAAATCGCTTCCTTCCACATGAATCTTCTCTGCCCTTCAAATCACTATCTAAAAATTAAAACTGAAATACCGTATTCCCTCTGCTCAGCCATATACCTCTCTAAACTGATCAGAAGCTTTTCTCTGATTCCACAGTGAAGCTTTTGGCAGCTGGTCACAGGGCAGGCCCACTAAACTGAGCGAGCCTCGTCTGCTTCTGTAGTACATCAGCCTGCTTGCACACAAGACAAACATTAATTAAAAGTCATCCCATYTAACTTCACCTTTACCATCAAGAACAGTCTGAAAGATAGAAGAAAACAACGGAAGCGTGTAGCTATATGAAAAATGGCTTCAAGATTAGATATTGTATCCTTGACATCCATCCATCCTATCCATTTCACACCACAAACGCCTCCCTTCGCCTTTCCATGTTATTCTCTTAGATCCAGCCACATTGATTCCAGTTCATTTCACTCTTTCCCTCCAGCAACCACATTTACTTGTTCTGGAAACAGCAAATAACGCAGTACTGGTACCTTCTCCAGTTCCATTAAAAGTATGTTGCTTTCTATTCAACTTTCAAATAAACTTTTTTAAACTGCAGAAGTGCTGTAGAGCAAAACTCTTCTCCCTTCATTCTTCTGGAAAAAGATAATGTGGTATCTATGTACATATGTATGAAAACATACCTACAGCATGCACATAGCTTCTAACTGTAGAGCACGAAAAGTATTTACATTGACACAATAGCATTCTTTTCCACGTCACAAGTCTAGATGCTGGAGACTTTCTTTTTGCAGCAAAGACAGAACGATCAGTTCGACTAATCATTCACTTTCTAAATAACCTCCCAAAACTAAGATTGTCTAAAAATGAAATTAAAGAGTGATCAACCTCTGCCGCTGCCAGCTTTCCCAGCACAGGGGTAGCAGGTACAAGGCACCTGTCGCAGCTGGCAGCATTTTATACGTGACTGCATGACTGCAGGGACACTTCAAGCCATCTTCCTTGACCTCCTCCSCGTGCCCAGGTAGAGACTAACAATAGGAGCAAGTCAGAACCTCAGCCTCTCGCTTACTATAAGGGATTTTTACTGTAACACATGAATTGCAACGGTAAAGGACCTTCAAGATTAAAGACCAGCAAAAGGGATGGAGTCTCTATCGTGTCGTTCCTGCTGCTGCTAAGGCAGCAATCAGTAACTGAAGAAGGAAAGAAGGCAACTGAGTGACTTTAAAAACATCAAAATCCTGGTGAATCCAAAATACTAATCCCACAGTGCAACACAATCTTTCCAGCTACACGCAGTGCGGCACCATTTATGAAAAAATCAGTTTCTGCTTTTAAATTGTAGCTCATCTTGGGAGTACTATATATCTGGAAGAATTGCAGCCCATTAACTTGAGGCTCACTGATCTCTATGGATTCATGCTAGATGCACCATTGGTTTGCTCATCTACCAATTTGTTTCCTTTTTAAACTCCTGAGAAAAGAAAGTTCACAATTTAGAATGAAATTCTCAAGAACTGCAGGAACGGTTCAGAGGGACCGTTCAGCTGTTCTGCAGCAAAGCTGGGTTTGCAAGAGATATACAAATTTTCTTTTTGAAGTCAGGAATTTAAACAATTAGATTTTGAATTGCTCCTCTTTAAGATTTATTACAGTGAGAAGCACAAGGGCATTCATTCAAAATGGCAATAGCAGAACCTTCTCCTCTTTTATCTTTTTTCGAGGTTTAGGGGCTCTTCCTTTATTGCATGAAGTTATAACCTTTCACAAATGATTCTGAACAYGATAGAAGAAGGAGAACAGCTGTGAAGTCCTTGGCCAAAAGCATCTGATTGAAGGCAGAAACGATTCCTACCAGACTTGGAGGAGAGCAGGGCAGCAGAGCAAACAGCGCAGCACAGCGCCCCCCACCCTCCCCCCACACACACACTCCAACAATGCCATTTTCTATCAAAAGACTAMGAAAAATAAAAATACTGCACAAAATTGTGTCAGTTTTGCCACAAGACTACTTAGAGGAAACATACTGGGTGGTGGGAATTAGAGAAAGGTGGAGCATTCATTTCAGCCGTTTGAACAAAAGGTATTTTTATATTGATCCATGTTGTAATGTAAGCGGAGGTTGAATCAAACCTCAACTGAACTAGCAATCTTGCCCCCTACTTTAAGTGCATTGAAGTTGTCGACGTTCCTTCCTATTCTGAAGGAAACTGGCTCTCCAAACACCTGCCTAAATGAAGCTTTTCAGCTAACGCTCATTCTGACTAGTGACCTACAGATCTTTTCCAAATAAGAGGAGGAGGGGGGAAAAAAAAAAATCAGTATTTTTTAAATTTTCTTTCAAAATTGTCTTCCTTATCCTTCCCCTGTTACTCTTGCCCAGATTTGCAAGTAACTCAGAACAGTTAATGGCACACAGAACCTTTCACTCAATTGCTAGCGGAGTTACAGTCACTCAAAGCCGCTGAAGCTCTGACTCTGTGCCCCTTCAACCTCTGAAGCACTCGATTAAGGAATCCTTTTTACCCAGAAGGGGCTTGAGGAGTAGGATTATTGTTAAAGCGTTTTCATTATATCTTTGTGCTTTACATTCCCTCCAGCAAGCTAGTTCCACCCAGCACTATTTGCTGTCTTTTTGCCATCCCTCACCTGAATTGCAATATATCATCTGCTTGCATTCTTACTCCAGAATTGCAAGGAGAAAGGTTTATCTGGTGGGAGCTTTCTGCCTCTTTTTATTTTCCTCTCTAAAAAGCCCCAAAAGGCCATTGGGTAAGAAGTACRGGGAAAAGAAAGGTACCCCAAAAGAGTCCCATTTCCCTCAGTTAAACTACATAATTATTCCCATTCTACATTTATACCATTCAAACACACAAAATGCCACAAAGAACGTGTAGAAAACTAACAGATACTCACTATTAGCAATAAATGATGAAAACCATCTGCAGATGAGGATGCATGACATGAAACACAAGGAGGCGTGTAAACAACGCTYCATGATTTATCCCAATACTAGGGATCGCAGGAGGAAAGCCTTTAACCAAACGGCCTCCAGCAGCAGCCCTGTTGCCTAGGAAGTAACACCTGGCTAAGCGTGACTGGTAGAGCACGGCTCCCTTGCCGCCCTGTAGCACGGACGGGCCGGCTCCAGCCTCTCCCGCCACACGGACGGGCCGGCTCCAGCCTCTCCCGCCACACGGACGGGCCGGCTCCAGCCTCTCCTCGGCCTCGCACAAGACGGCGACGTCTCCGCCGCAGCTTCAGTCCTGCCTGAAGCCATCGTTTGCCTGGCCCGTTTATGTGTAGAAATTTACCTTCCACCTTTTGGGGTCTCACTCACATTAGGATCGCAGATGAGCAGGTTTTCTGACCATTATTTTGAATAATTTGAAGACTTTTTTCTGTAAAAGTTTACACAGCTTTTAAAGAGGCTCCTGTTCAACAGTCAGGCATCCTAAATGTGTTTTAGACATTATCAAAAAGGCTAGAACTAGACCCACAAAGGCAGTGGTTCTACTAGATAAGCCCTAGGGAAAGTCTTTCAGTAACTGAGGAATTTTTCCTTAAAAAAAAAAAAAAAAAAAAAAAAAAAAAAAAAAAAAGCTACGTACTAAAATAGTGTCCCAAATTACTCTGTGTTAAACCATCCTCTTTATAAGGACTGCAAAACTTGCCGAGTAAAAAAGCCTTTTCCATAGTATTTAAGAATGTTACATTCCTGAGGATAATTTTGGAAATAACGCATATTAATACGGCAAAACACACACTTGAACACACTTGTCTGCATAAAGGTTGCACATATAAAAAATAACTMTATGCTGTAGAAGGGATGGAATGTAGGAAATTAAACTTCATGGGGAAATGACAATTGGAATGGTATTAGGCTTTGCTTGTGTTTAAGAGGAAGGCTTAAGAAAGGCCCAGCCCAAAGAGGAGAGTCCCACGGTGATAGGTGAGAGCAGCGTGAAGGCAGCCGGGCCCGGGGATTCAGTCACTGCCGCTGGCTGGCAAAGGCAGGCGGGGACACRGAGCAGCTGCTGCTGCCTGGACAGCACAGGAAGCAGCTTCCTCCTCTCACAACTCCCACACCTTCAGCTGGGATAATAAACATTACTGACAATATGCATTCTGCAGAGCAACGAGCTGCAGGAAGCACACTATACAGTGTCTTTTACTAAAGAAATTGTCTACATTTGATGCAATGAACTAGGAATACACGTGGCACCATCATTTGATTTCTTTGCATATATACATAGGCATCTCACCTAAAAGTCACCRGTGTGCACAAATGAACCTATACAACAGTAAAGCTATCTTTTGTTCTGGTTTCTTCATCAGGCAGCTAGTGGTTGCCCATTAGATAACATCCTCCTCTCATTTTGTGAGAAAGCACCACTTCTGGTTGTTGATCATTCTGAACATAGTCACTGGAAAGGGTGGTAAAATGAGTCGTTTGGAAGATATAAATATTCCACATATTTCACATTTCTTCCACACTTGTGGAGTTGAAATGGTAGACATTAGAACCACCAATTACTACATCAGGGAGATGATYAATTCTTGCTATGGCTGCACTTACAGTTAGTCACTTCCTCCTCAAACAGACGAGCTCTGTGATTGAGTTTTGGCGTGGATGCGACTGTCCCACCAATCTCACCTGCAAAGGCAGAGCTCAGAATCCACAGTTAGAAGAAACCCAGGCCTGAATCACCAACCTGTTCTGATGAAAAACAGATTCTCTAGGTGGAATATTTACTGGGAGAGGCCTAAAGCTCCAAACTTAAGTTACTTCTGCTTATGCGCAGTACTGAAAAAAGTCATGCCTGGCACATGTTTCTCATTAACTGTACCAAAAGCAGCTCCATTTCCCTAGAAAYCCCCAATTTCTCCTCCTAAATAGGGTAATCTAGAAGACCCCTAATTTTGGTTCTTTGGTCAAAAAAGGCAACACCTACGTAAGTAGCGCTGAGTGAGTGCTGCTGAAATGTATGATCATGCTGAACGCTACAGCCAATTGGCTTTCTTGGCATTTACAACATCATTAAAATCTTCAGAATAGCCTCCAAAAGCAAGGAAGCCTCACAGTTACTTGTAAGATATAGTTCACACAAGAAGCATTCACACAGCTATCTTAAACATCTGTCTGTGAAGTCAAGTGATACAAAAGTGATACTTCCCAGTGACCAGTCGCATATTTGTGTCAAACTGGTCAGTCAGAAAAAAAAAAAAAAAAAAAAAAAAAAAAAAAAAGAAAAAAGGGGGGCTTGCCATGAGCAAAGCATAGGCCAATATTTATAGAATAATCTCAGAATCTGGACACCAAGTATTTTCTAAATCCTTTAGTATCTTCGTACAGGATGAAGTAGAATGGACCCTATATATTGCACACAGCTTGGCCAGAACTCTTTGTAACATAGGTCTTATTTAGGAAAGTGGTGCTGCATGCCTTCCTCTGCATCCAGCATTTCCAGGCAGATTAAACCACTTTGGAACTGTTTGCTTGTTTGCTGAGAACAGCTTTCAAGATGAAGTAATTAGAGGAAACCTATCAATTTAGTATATATTTTCAAGTTAACAATGTTGACATACTGTTCAAATAAAGCCCCAATTTACTACAATCTGTTTTTAGACAAGCCTTCCATTTTAACCTCCAAATGGAAGGAAAGCTAAGTGACTTTCCTCATCTCACTTAATAGAGAACATATGCTCAAAGATAATACTGGAGGCTTGTTCTGAGAAGCTCTGTTCTTCCTCTGACAGAGATGCAGCGAGCTTGCACAGTAACATTGCTGTGTATTGAATGTGCACACGGCCATAAAGGCCAGGCACTGCAGAGGTCACTTCAGAAAAGCAAATGAGAAAACTGTATGTGATGGTAACTGGCTAACGGAGAAACCTAAAAACTCCATCTTCTATTATTCTGTGCAAATCTAGCCTTCACCTTACAAGTTCCCTTTTAAAAATTACGCTTTAGAGCAGAGCGACCTCACCCTGAGGGTCTAATGTAGCTAAGATAGCCCAGGCCTTCCCTCAGTGCCACCAGATCAAGCCAAAGCCTCATCAGTTGAGACACAGCCCTGGCATCTTGAGCTGCAGAGCCACCCAAACCCTGCCTGCCTRCAGCAAGCGAGGTGAGCAGTTCACAAGGGCCATGAGCTCAAACAAGATTCRCCTCCTTGTCCTGAACCATAACAAAATCAGAAGCCCTCACGTCAGTCTGTACACCAAGATTTTGCAGAGCACTTACAATAGCTGTATTTTACAACTAGAYGTTTGTTGGCAAATAGTAAAGCTATATTTACACCTTGGGATTTTGGGGCATAACTCTAATAGTACCTATATCTAGGTATTACTTGGATCCTGGTTCTACTTCAAGAGCAAAACAGAACTTTAGTAGAAGTTGTAAGAACCTATTCTTTGATAAGGCCTTAGTACATGCCAACGGAATGGAGTATTTYAGCAGGGCTTCTTTCTCTGCCTCATCAGTTCTTTCCAGACACTGTTCATTCTGTGGCAGAGTTACGGTGCAGTCGCACTGCCTTTTTCAAATTGGTTATTTTGAGGTCAGAAAGCCTCACCAAAATCCATGGCCTTACCTATCCACATGGACACAAGCTCCTCACAGAGATCTCRTGCCTCCCGCGCAGTGTTGCCTGTGCTGCTGACAGGAACAGAGGCCTCGCTACCTTTACACACCAGCAGCACCGCAGGCAGCTTTAGGGCTCAGGGTTCAAAAGCAAAGGCATCAGTTCAACTGCAGCATCTATCTAAACTYACAGATGCCAAAATGCAGACATACATGTCTGACCACATGTCTTGGTTTCYAAGAGACCTGAAGTCCTGGCTGGCAAAGGAGCTCCCACAACTAGATACTCCAGGAAGGAAATGCTGTGATGATGAGAACGGCATGTGCCACTTCCATTAATGCACTGGCAGCTGCTGCAGGTCACCGACTTTCCATACTAGTTATGAGGGGCCCTGCTTTAAGTAATGGGGCTTTAACTGGAGGAAATGATTATTTGCACAGTCTGCCAACCTCTGAGAACAACAGAGGAGAGTGTTGTTGAYGTCAATTGTGAGAAGTACTTACTTTTTTTWWTWWTWWTTTWAWWAWWAAAAAAAAAGAATACTATAGGACAAGCACAACATTTCACCTTAAATGGAACATTTAAGCTTTCTGTGCAAGACAGAATTAAGTTCACAGAACTGTATCTAGAGAAATACCTTTTTGCTCAACAGTCTAGTAATTCGGACATTCACACAGGCTCAAAATCCTTTTTTTTTTTTTTTTCCCCCCCAAGATATGAACTGCTGCTCCTCTCATCCGCAGAGATTTCTGGAGAGCATCACTGTCTTCTGGTGCTGCTGTTCCCCTGCGTGTCCAACACGCTTACCAATGCGCAAGGAATGATGACAGGTTCACCGTTAGGAATCCTAACCATGAATGCCACAAAGAATGGGACATTTTAGATGCATTTAACTTGCCTTTTAACTAGACTGTGCTAGTTTGTACAATATTTGTACTGTATTTTAGACACAACCCTCTGCTCCTTACTGTAAAGGCTTTCTGCTAGTTGCAGATCCTATGCAAAGCCGTTGTACAGGACTAGCCAGAGCTGCATAAATTCTATAGCCTACATAAATCYTACATAAATCCTGCCTACTCAGAGCAAGTCCTCAGCCACATAAACGTGGATGCTTCAAGCAGCCAGGACAGACAAGCAACGCCGAGCTCCCTCCGAGCAAGCTCCTCTGGGAAGAGCCTCCCAAATGAAGCGTTCCCCATGCTCCATTCCACATCCCTACATATATATGTTTTATGCAGTTCTGTGAAAGGCTACACACTGAAATTTAGAAGATTTGGACCACAGAAATGAAAGTTTGATGAATAAGACGTTAGAAATAAAGTACTTCTGCATACAC
Source organism: Nothoprocta perdicaria (assembly GCF_003342845.1). Taxonomy (NCBI): domain Eukaryota; kingdom Metazoa; phylum Chordata; class Aves; order Tinamiformes; family Tinamidae; genus Nothoprocta; species Nothoprocta perdicaria. Next base: position 1,111,571 of record NW_020456099.1, read on the forward strand.
CTGCAAGACACTTGCAGTTTTTAAAAAGGGTTTTCCAATACTTGGATCCCATGGTATATTACAAAATAATTCAGCATGTTAAGTATTTTAGTCTGTTCTTAYTGCTTGGAAAGCCTTGCAGATCAATATACTCTGAAACAGAGTCTCTGATACCAGTGCGAAAGATACCTCTCATCAGGGTGACTTACTAACAAAGAAATCTGTAATCCCAAACTGGCTTGTCCCAAGCATTTCTTCAAAAATATAGAATTAGGTACCATTAAACCAGAACCCCAGGAGTTCAACAAGCAAAAAACCTTGACAAATACAAGAGTTACAAAACCAATCGTTTTTAAAACTTGCATAAAGAGCATGCAGGAAATTAGAGATCAGATTGAAATCGTCACTGCAAAACAACTTATGATGTTATAACCCAACACACAATTAAAAAGTCTTTTTTCTCTCMTCTACTTCAAGAAGAGTTTTGTTCTCACGGAACTCACTCCAGTCTGTCCCTATGGATAAATGGATAAGTCTGGCATCAGTAGACCCTAAACAGAACGTGGCAGAGCAACTTAGAAGTAAGTGAAACAAAACAGAAGAAAATGCCCACACAAAATGTGACAGTAGCCAGCCTCAGCTRTCATGCATGCAAGCTGAAAAGCTCTTCATTCTGTTGTTCCAGCTCTGAAGAAATACTTCAAGGTTTGTATGGAATAAAATCCTGGRCAGTCAGAAATTTAGTGATAGATCTCTTATGAACAAGTCCCCATCTATATTCTAGCACAGCATTGATTGAGGAGCTGAAAACAGGAGTAAGGTGTGAGCGAGCAGACACTTCGGCTCTATCTGCACAAGTCAAACGCAGACAAGCGCAGTCTCCACTATTAGAAGAACTAAATGAGTATTTTTAAGTCCTCCTTTGCATTCACAGATAGGTCCCAGGACACTCTTCTTCCGAGGAGTGAAGAGCTGCCCATTCTAGGGCCTCTCCTCTGTAGCAGACGGTCACATACTAAATCCAGTAAGTCTTGGAACATTGTTCAAAACACTGTTTTTATAAAATGGGATGAGGTAACTCCAGGAACTGAAAGAGTATTTTAACAAGGATCGAGTGCCGTTGCTTCCCACAGCCTTCTTTCCATAGTTCTCTGGGTACCTGAATACATTATAAATGCTATCTGGGGTCCACATAAATTAATAAAATGAAAGATTAAGGGGTTTATTAGTATTTAGACTGTATCCATATGTGTATTGCATTTTTAACTAATATGATAGCAGAATGTATTCATTTCTTACACAGAAGTATTCCAACTTTGTAAACAGTACGCTTAAGATATACACTACTATTCTTATTTGGTATCTTTTCATTCATTAAGGGAAATAAAARTCAGTCCTTGAGGATCTGGGGTCCCATGCTTACAGATATCTGTTTAAGCTTACAATACTGTACATGCAGCAGTCAAAATATATATGTAGATTTTCCAGAAGAAAAACAGAAGAATCTACAGCTCATATTCAGATGTAGCTTTTAAAAAGTTCCAGCACAACATGCAGCTGTATACTCTTAGACCACTGCTTGCATCCTAATACTTTCCATCCAGTCATTATCTTTTAAATGACCCTTAGGAAGCACTTGAATACATCAAAGTGCACATCACTTCCTTGAAAGCAGGTAACGGTCATTTTAAGGAATTACCCATAACCATTTATTCTACCATTTGCCAAAAATCTTTGCAACATCATTCATTTAAAAGAAACAAACAAAAGTCAAAACCAGGATAAATTAAAAAGCTTCAGCTGAGGGGACTTTATCTTCCACTGCTGCAGAAGGCTAAAATAGACTCAATTCCTTCCTGCACTGTTGAAGCAAAACTGCTGGATCTCATCTCTCACTTAGAGACTCAGCTAAAACTCATTTGCCTTTTGGAACAAGTTCCTCTTGCCTTTCCCTTTTTACCAGCCCCAATGTAATCACAAGATTCTCATTCTCATAGTAAGATCTGGTCCTCTGACGCTTCAAGTCATACTAAATAGTCAATGGACTATTTAGTCTTTAACAAAATTACCCCTTGATTACCTATTTGGAATGCAATAGGTGGATCGATACTAATCAATTCATTTAGACAGACTCTAGCATCCAAACGTAAATKTCGAAAACTGAATTTTACATTCACCTTTAAGTTTCAAGTATTTTTAGTAAGAAGTCTGTAGAAGCGAGTAGCACATTAGGTGCCAACAGCTTCATTATCAACTATGAATCAACTTGATGGCTTCTTTATAAAAGTAGCTCAAGCAAAACTGGTTTAAGACWGATTTCCTACAGCTTTGGCAGTCACAACTGGCTTCTTCCATGCCTGTAAAACAGGCCCATCACAACAGGACTCACCAGYGCACTCATAGCACTGCTGCCACCTACAGATTATCTGGTAACTAATGAGGGCTGAACTGACCCTGCCACCTTTTCCTAATGAGAGCACTGGTAGAGAGGCAGCTATGAGGATGGAGTGCATTTTCATGAAGCTCTTAGAAATGGCGTATCTTTAAGATGGATCTCCATAGTCAGCTTTGGTTGAAATTAATCTATCGGTTCAGAGGCTGCTAGGGGAGGCACAGAGATTACGCACTCATAATCTCATTCCCTAAAGAAACAAGTTGCATGCAATCAGTTTAATTTATCATCACATGTGTGAGTCTCAAATCTTTTTCATCAGATAGATTATTACAGCACCAGACTGGAATATTATTCAAATCATATTTACACCACAAAGAACACGGAGCCCTGCCAAATGATTGTGCCCTCTGTAAGGCAAGAAATGTAGCAGGTCCCTCCCTGCTCAGCAAGAACAGCCAAGAGTTGAATTCCTCACTCAGAGATGAAGATTGCTTCAACAAGATGACTCCCCTCGACTCTGCAGAAGCCTGGCAGCCACCAACACCACTTGCTTGCTCTCTGAGGGCACATCCCTTCCTAGGCAGGAAATCGGCTTTTTCAGATGCCTCATTTAAGGAAGGGAAAAAAAAAAAAAAAAAAGCTCAAGCACACAGAAAACAACAGGATGTGTGAAAGTGTTGCTAGTGTGAAAGTAGCATATGTCTCATTAACTGGGGTAAAACAAATCAGATTCTCAATCACAGCTGGGTCCTGCTGCAGAGAGAATGGTAAAAGGTAGTCAGAAGTGACATGTGACTTAACAGACTTTTTCAGGTGTTAAATAGAGTTCTTAAAGTAAAATACCTTCCTTTGAAGTCTCTGGTCTCAATCTTTTGTCACTGGAGTCAGAACACATCCATAAAGGAATTTCTTTTAGTCCCAGTGCCTGATTCCTTTGCTATGTCACACTTGCAACTCCCCCTAACATCGCTATCCTATTTCTAAYGATCATCTACATCCCCTCAGCACAGTTAAATGAAGACAGATGAGAATCAAGTACCAAGTCCCAAAAGCATCGTTTTTGATTACATTCAGTACTCTTAGCAGTACCAGCCCCTTACACGTCCCTTTCCGTTTCCCTGTTTTAAACATAGGGTGTCTGCATTTCTCTGAGCGCTCACGAGGGCTCATGAGCTGCGCAGCAAGCAGCAGGGCCRAGCGCCCTTGGGGCATCACTCAGAGCCAGATCTTCCCATACCCTGCAGCACAGGGCAGAGGAGTCGTTACCCCAACTCTCTCCTCCAGTATTTTGACATGTGGCCAGTCCCATTTCAACACATTTCTTAGGGCTAAGTCTGACATTTACTAAGTCCCTGGCCAGATCAGCCTCCCGTTAGCTCATTTTCACCTTCTTCACCTTGCAGCAGAGGAACTCCTGGCTAATCAGTTGGCGAATCTCAGTTAAACCTCACCCAACTCCATCCTGCAGAAGCTACTTCRTGTCTTTGCCACGAGAGCAAGCTTCAGCAGACTAGGATTCAAATCTTGCCCCAATACAGTTTGCACTGCAGCCATTTTATTAGTGATGTGTTTAATGAGGTCAGTATAGCTGAGCATGATGTATTCCTGAACATATTTAATATTGATTTCCTCAACTGCACTGGCAGAGTAATATTGGACTGTCCCCCAAAACATTATCTAGCTTAGTCAGCATTTATCTCTTCGTAAGGGTGATTSCAGCAGAAAGCTTAAGAAGACTTAATCTATCATCTCTAAAAATACATTCTCCGTCCAGGTGTTTTACACTTTCTTCCTCCTGGTACCCTCTGTGACTTCCTTCCCACTCTAAAACCTGGCCCTGGCTCCCGACCGCTGTTTGCTTCCGCAGCGAGCTCTCTGCTCAGCACTTGCCTTTGCTTCCAGGTGTTGCCAGGGAAGCATCTACTTTGAGTTGGTGGCAGGCCAGCTCAGTCCTCGGCCAAGCGACTGTGAGGACATTTTAAGCTCAGAACTGCTTTCCTCAAATACTTACCGAAGTGTTTTTCCCAGAAAACCTCATCATCAATATCAGAGTTTCTGGCTTAACCATGTCAGCTAGCATCTGCTCACAAGCATGCACAAAACACACTCCCTRCTTGATGCAGATGGCATTACACTCCTTTTATCAGCCTTTGCAGAAGATTACACATTTTCACCAAGTTTCAACAACAYGTCCAAGCAGGTAAGCTGACCATTTCAGCATCAATCAGACACAACAGCAGCATAACTGGGAAGAATTTTTCCTACCCAACAGGTCGATCCATTTGTCCCCGATGAAACCACTGAAATTTTAGCAGGTTTTCCTTAAAGCTACATTGAACAACAGTACCAGCAAGGTAAGCTCAAACACTACGTATCCTTTGATGCCCCTGGGGAATGACATAATGCAGAGGATAATCGGGAAATGGTAATACACAGAGTTCTCTTTAAACATAATTATAAATATTATTTATTTCAGTACTGAAGATAACATTCATGAAGCCAGAAAGCCGAGATTGTACAAAACCAACAGGAATTTCAGTTTTGAGGCTCTTCATTCATGTATGGCTTTCTATACCACTTCATGTGCTAACATAAAACATGAATCACAAATACACAACCAGTGCAATGAAATTACCTTTCTAGAAGCCTTCATTCTAACTTTCTGAAGCATACATCACTATTTACATGGGAAAATATGCAYTTTTCATAAAGGTTAGGAGCTTTCTCTCCCAGTTTATTAGGTAGTTAATCAGTCACATTAATAGAGGCTTGCCTACATAGGAAATGGGGAATGAGGTCCGCTCTTAATGAGAAAGGAATAAGCTGCTAAAGCTCGGTAATAAATTGTTCCGAAAGCCTCCCTGCTTTCCCCCAATGTCTCTCCTTTGCCTCTTCCCACTCTCTTTCAACTGCCCTCTCCTTCCATCTTAGAGCTTACTCTGAAATATTTCTAAAATGATCTCCTAGTAAAAAAAGCACAGTCTAATATTTCACAGGTGCATGCATGCTCTCCAGGGTGAATGTATCACCTTGTCATCACCATGGTCAACACATTCCTCACAATCACATTATCAGCTGCTTGTGTAGTTTCCGTCCTTACGGGGTGGCTGGGAATGCGCAGAACTGCCGTGTGAAACATTTCCAGGTGCAAGGTTACAGCTTTGCATCTGTTTTTCTTCTCGTGAGAGACTTTTCTCCAATGGTTATAGCATTTCCATGTGCTCTTACTGTGTTATCACTAGTATATGAATAAGCAGCCTTTTAAAAGTGGACTGAAGACTATGCAGGGTAAAAGCAACATTGGTTTACAAGATTAAGGTGATTTTTACTAGGATCTTATTAATACAAACACTATAAATAAATTAGTCCAGTCCTGTATTGCACAGTGACTATAGCTAATTTCAGCTACCTCTCATTTTCTTCTGACTTTCAGTTACATCTCTCCARGCCAAAGCCTGASAGCTATCTTGCTTTCAAAATAGAAGTGTAACAGGCAAAATCACTTAGCCAAGTCCATATGTGAATTGCCAAATAATTTCTAACAACGGTACCAATGATTTTTTTTGTCCCTCTGGAACTGTAGAGGCATTTGAGTCCACATCCACATCTGAACTCCTCACCTTTCTACAGAATGGGAAAGAAGCAAATCTCTTCCTTACTGAACTGTAAGGAAGTTGCATTGCCTCACAAACGTCAGACTCTGCCTGTTCCAGATGAACACTGGAAATAGTACTGGCAAGCACGAGCTTGCAAGAATGATTCTTATTTTCCACAGTTTCATACACAAATACACCTTTTTTTTTTTTTGTTTGTTTGCTTGCTTGTTTGTTCTGGCTCCTGAGTTGATAAGGATTTTCACAAGAATGCTGGTGATTAAACTTGAGCATCTCAGGAGATACCACACCTCAAAGCAATCTCCTGGGTCACAATGCCCTTCTCCCTCTCTTACCTTCTCCTGGGATGGCCTTGTGAGAGTGCTTCAGCTTTCAGGCCACTACCCCACCCTGCTTAACCGCAGCCCAAGGAGCAGAGGGCAGGAGAGGCGGGACGCCGGGACTTGCCTGTCTTCTACCTCTGCCTCAGAGCCTGCACATCCCCTGCAGCTCTGGGGAGGCTGAACTAGCCCCAACCACGCCAGCAGCAGGAGGTTAGTGCTGTTCTAGGTTACAGCCCAGCGAGGGATACGGACACTGCAAATACAGGCAAGATCCTGGGTTACTAAACCTATCTCTGTGCAGTAGGGGCAGTTGTCRCAAAAGGTTATGAGCCTTTGAGATCAACAAGCTTAGAAAAACAAGACTGCAACCATGAACTTTTTAGAAGTGAAAATCTGATTCTAGTTTAACAGCACAATCTATTTACATACCTCTTATCTTCAAATCATACATCTTGGTATGGTTTGAACAAAGTGCTACTCCTACGTACAAGGATTTTTATTCCATTTGAACCTACTTCTTGGGGTTCCTTTCTATCAATTTCACTAGGATATCTACAGCACTAACTGCAGATTTCCATGGATAAACAAACAAACAGGGATTTCATGATGAACTCTTAGGTTTTTGCACTCCTGTGTTTTTACAGGAACTCATAGCTTGTCCCTGTAAAGCTCCCACCTCTAACATAGCTCTCTTTATGTGAATTTCTTCTCTACCATGTGAGGTAGGGGAATATCAAGCCTTGGCCTTCTCAAACATCTCTGAGCACTTTCAATTTCCAGAACTGATTCACATGCCAAAGTTGAAAGGTGAAGTTTCTAAAATTATCTCTCATAAACGGCCCAGAATTTCTGCCRCGTATCAGAACAGCTCATCAAATTCTTTAAAAGTCAGTATATGCTTTCAAGGCTCTCCTGTGAATACAGCAGATACGCTGAAGATTCCTTTGTAGGTAGCAATCCTTGCCTCTCTTGTCACTCAGCTAAAGAGCACTAGCATTTTTAGTATCTGCTGTGTTACAAAACAAGACTCAATTAGAATTAGATCATGCCAAAATTGGAGTCCAGAAGATTTACACGCTGCCAGACTGCATACAATACTCCTGTTGCAGCTAACATACAAGCCAAGTTCCAGGGAACACATTTTTATAAAAATGCTTTGAAATTCTCTAACATTACTGCTGCTTCAGACTGCAGACTGTGCTAGTGCTCCCTGACAAAAGGCAGCCAAATCTGCCCGTTAAATACAATTGTGCTGCTTTCGGAATAGACTCTATGAACATATTTTCACTACAGTTGTGGTGAAACCTAGTAAGAAGTCATAGTCAGAGAACGGGAGCAGTTAATAGCTGTTCCTCAGAGAAACCTGTTTTCACCTAGGGTGGATATAGCTGCATCAATACTCAGCCTCACTGAAGAAGATATTTTTCTTATAGATAACAGTAGGATAAAAGAGTCAGCAACCATCAAAAATATTTAAATGCAATTATTAAAGTTTAATACTCTGAATTTTAACTATATAGAACATTTGAAGAATCCCCAATATTAGGATCATTTTGTAAAAAGTAAAAGAACTACATCTCTAAAAGGTAATATTTTAATAAGCAAACTTATTAAACAATTTAATTGCATTTTTTTTAAATCTAATCTCTCTAGAATATTGTAAGCTTAAGAATATTATAATAAAGTAGCTGAACATTTACATGCAAAATTAAAACCAACTATTAAGGGACTTATGCATAGCTATCTAAAGTCCATATAAGTACTCTTAAAATCTTTCTGTCTYCTCCAGATACAACCCATCGGAGAACATTTTCTAACAAACTAAGTCTCTTGGAGAGGAATTTCATTCCCTTTGCCTGCATTTCCATGTGGGATGACGATGCTGAAATGTAACAAGGAGCCGCGCGGTCACAGCTCAGCAGYACCGGCTTCACTCTGCTCCTTGTTGCCCTAATGAAACTCTTCTTAGCCTGTAATGCAGCCTTCTCACCAAGGGCATTTTTACTCTTATGAACAAAATAATTTACCATATCCTGAAAGAAAAATGAGACCTCACATTGCCCTGCCCTGTAYTGAACTAACAGGCTCTTGCCTGTAATCCATCTTTTGAAGGCCTCGCCAAGTACATCGTGGATTCTCAGAAAACAACAAAAAGACCAAGTCTATCCTCTAAAAAAACATGAAACAAAGCAGTCATGCAGGAGCAAAGGAGAGGAGAGCTGCCCAAGCAGCCTCTGAAGCCAGCGAGTAACCTAAGGCCAGGGCAGCAGAGCCAGGAGGTTTCAGGTCCTCTTCCTGTGCTCAGCTGGGAGACTTCCCRGGAAAGGGTCACCCGTGAGGAGCAAAATCCTCAGGGCGAAGTCTGGTTAGGGTGGCTCCTTGACCACCCCATGAGCTCGTCACCTTTGCCTGAGAGCAGGTTTGGGCTAATGAACGGGCTCCCTGGATGACGTGGGCTGGAGGAGGGCAAGTTCTGTGAGGTCCGGGGTAGGCAGGTGCTCTCCTTGACAGCAAGTTTGAGCAGGGTTGGGAGCCAGTGCCAGGAGGATAAGCCTGGGGCAATCTGCTGCACGTGGGCCTAAAGGGCGACATGAATTTTGCTGGACTGCAGGAAAGAGCTTCAGAAAGAAATGCTCGTGGTAGGTTGGACAGGGTATATTGACAGTGGAGGACTAGGCAGCAGGGAAAGTAACCAGAACGCACAATATTGCTATATGCAGCAAATATATAGCCCTCCAGACACCCTCTGACCTGTATGAGGAAAGTATGTTCCTGAATTAAATACTACAAGTTGGTTAGAATAGCCTTTTTCTTGACCTTTCCTTCCTCTTCCCTCTCTTTTCCACTCCAGCTACTGTGTCCCCTCTAGCACCATTAAACTGTCACCAAAGGAGGAGCTTCCCACCACCATATGGGACCTGAATGACTGCATCCTTACAAACCCACAGAAATCTTGCCCTTGCCAGCACATCAGCAGGCCATTGTAGTTGACGAAAAAAATGTTTGTTTGAAGTCCTGTTGAGCTAAAACCATCTCAAAATAGCATTGCTACTGCTTTCACCTTCAAGAAATACTTTGTAGCACACACAAACCAGCAGCAAACACATTAGAAATCAGAAACCAGAGCTATTAAGTTCAACATGATGCTTAAACAGGAGATGAGTTTACTAATATGCCTAGTTACTTCTGTGAGGGCTTGCAGCTGACGTTTCATTACAGCAAGATTAAGAAAAATTGCTGAATAAACTACATACAAAGGGAAGCTGAGGAAACGCAATATTTCATTTCTTTGAATCCTGTTTGACCTTTTTTTTTTTTAAGGTTAATTGCTATAAAGTTTACCTGCTACACAAGAAGTTAACCATATATAGTTATAAATAACTATATAAAGTTTACCTGCTACACAAGAAGTTAACCATATGCTCACAGTAGTTCATGAAGAACAGTAGGCAAAAACGTTGCCTTGATATGTCTGTTCAAAGAGTATTTTTGGCTATACACTTGGAAATATCCTTGCAACAAATATCACTGTAGCTATTTAGTGGCACTAATTATTCACATCATATACACACAGACAGAAAACTGTGTTACTGAGGATCATGATGTAACTGTGGCTGTCTTCAGGATCATCAGTTTGTCATGAGGATTTTTTCTTCATGAAAATTCTTATTATCATGGAAAAAAACAACATCAGGAYGTTATTTGTACACAGCAGGTCATACACGACCATTTCTAAGGGTCTTACCTATCAGGTGAAAATCAGAAAATCTTTGTAACTCCACAAATACTAATTAACATTAGCTGTATTCTTTTCTATTATGTTCATCAATAAGTAGTGTTTCTAACATTAATTTATCTCATGCTATGTAGCCCATTACAGTGAATGTGTGCAAGTAGCAGATAATTTCTCTTTCCTTTAAAACACTCACTCAGTCCAGTTATAAAAGCTGTACAAATTACACAAGGATTCCTATGAAAACAGGAAAAAAAAAAAGGCAAAAACAAAGCTCAGCCACACTGAAAATAAAAATAATTGCCAGAAAAAAAGAAAACAACAACATTGAAGAGGCTGTTGGATACTACAAGAGGAAAAAATAAACAGTATTACTACAGACCTCTGAATATAAAACATCCCTTATATAGCACAATAGCAACAACCAATCTCTGATGCTATGGCCCATTTGCAAAAGCTAAGACCTCAGCAAAATCACAGATCATCCACAGCACAGTACAAAGGGCAAAATAACAGTATGTTTTCTGACAGCTATTCAGCATAAAGGAAATCTAATGCATGAAGGAAAAAATATGAGGAAATGTATTTCCTGGGAAAAAGCATCTTTTTTTTTTCCTCCATTCTTTGGCTAAATTTTATAGTTGTTAGAGAATAACATCTTGGTCTTATAAGAGTTTATCTGATCTTGGTGCCTGTTACATATTTGACTTACTATGACCTATCTGTGACTTAAAACTCATTCCCATTGCACTTACTGAGCAATAGTATTTCTCATGGCCTTAACTTGGGAAATTCATATAGAGTCCATACTAATCTGTATTGCACTGAGAATTATAAAGTATCAGGGTTTCATATGCAAATCCAAAGTGATGAACTGCAGAGAGAGAGCTTCTATCTTACTGCCAATCCAAAGCACACTGGTGTGAAAGCTAGCCAAATAAATAATGGTGACAGGATGGAGAGATCATGGACAGAGGAATGAGGACAAATAGACAGAAAATGGTATTTCTTACTCTTTGTTGAACATYAGCAGTTTGTTCAGCACTGTACAAAGCAGAAGGTTTGTTCTGCCACAAAGCTGATCATCTAAATAAATAGTTAAATTATGTTCTGGATTACACGACTATATTGGGATTCTTGGAAATGAAGCAACATTGTAATTTAGATGCAATAATASTGATAAGACTGGCAGAAATCAAGTGTTTTAAGGAGCAATTTGAGTTAAGATAGATTAGTAATTTGCATATAAAAGGCATGTGAGAGAGAGGGAGCTTCAGACATATGATACAGTTGGTCTTTAACGACACTCACTCATGCCAGTCAAATTAGACTTTGAACATCATCTCTGAGAAAACTGTAACTTATGAATTCATTTGCAAGTGACATTGACAATTAGGYAGACACTGATAACGCTTCTTATGGATGCTGTATACGGTCCTCTATGTTTGAAACATGAAAACTTTGTTCTATATCCTAAGCAAATCACAAAAAAACACGAACGGCTTGTCAGTCATAGAGTCCATAAATCATGGGATATTACCTCTTTGGAGGTAATAAAGCAGTTTTATCAATGAGTATAACTCCAGCTAATACTTWAAAAATTTCTTCATCATCTTTTCACAATTAGGCAAACTAGCAAAGAAAACAGCCACTTGCTCCAAACCAATTTTATAGATAATCACTTGCACAAAACAAAAGAGTATTGCACACTGGGTTATAAATCTAAACGTGTTCTGCTTTAAACACTGCAGCAAAAAGAAAATATGGCCTTTGACATATTTGTGCATATGGAAACGTATCTGTATTTCATGACAGTAAGCATTCGACTTGAACTATCTCCCAAGTTCTGTGCACTGACTTGTTCATTGCTGGGCTAGTAATGCAAGAAAACGGTTTAGTCACCAAGAAAAGAATTCCCATGTAGGGCAGTTGTAAACACTATGACTGATACAAAAAGACTGTGGCAACAACAGCAGCAAATTAGCTGCCATATGTTTTAAGAGAACCTATTCCTAATGAATTTTTATRTATTATTGAATAGCTTTCCAGGAAGAATTAGTTACCGATCCTTAAGAAACAGAGAAAAATGACTTTTTTTTTTTTTTTTCCCTCAAACTTTTACTTCTTTAAATTATAAGATTCTCTATCTACCAATTAGGGGTGTGGATTATTCCATGAGCACAGTCTATTCAGTTTAGCTACCTGAGGGGCAGCACTTTCATACCAGCTTTCAATAGAAAATATAACTAAAACAGAATATAACTAAAACAGATTTAATAGGTAGAAAATGAAGGGAAAGTTTCCATCACTGGAAATCTTAAAATTAAGCTTGGATGCTTGCCTAAAAGAGGCCTCTAGTGTAAGAGGCAGGGAGAGCCTTGCTCTAATCCATGTGACAGGGGGCTCTTGGCTGCAGCACTTGCACAAGTGCTCAGGGCACCGGCCAGAGCCAGTCTGGATTAAAGTCTCCTCAATAAGGTGGATCTGGGCCTCAGCTAGGCAAGAGCCATATGGGCTGTGAGGCCTCACAGGACCAGGTGTCAGCTAGGTCAGAATCCACTGTCACTGCCGTTTCAGCTTGGCATTCCCCTTCTGGGCATGTTCTGCAATAGCATTATTCTACAAAGTATTTTCCTTACTACTTAGGATACAAAAGAAGTGGGGAAAAAAAGGTTCCACCTGTTCATCTGTTCATAGGCACGTACTTAATTACAAAATCCTGTTTGAGGGTTACACAGAAAGTAGCAGATTCCTCCTTCTTTGGCATAAATCAGAAGCTCAAGTTCTACCGCTAAAATCATGCACAATTTAATGCTGAAAAGCACCAACATGTATAAAATGCTGTTTGTTTCAGGCAATTTATTAAAAATGTCGGTAGCTATCACCTGACAATAAAATAATAGACTTAAAATTAAGTATCCCAGAGTTTAGATTAAGGAAAAAAACAAATAATGGAGAAAGTGTCTCCTGAACCTTTAAAAAAATCCCATCTAATTTGCTGAACGGGAAGGTGTTTGAAACACCTGCTGGAAGGATCRTCGCTTTTGGATGTCCAGCACTGGACAACATCTCATATATGCTAATTCTATTTAGATCTTTGCTTTAAGGCAAATATACGAGATGTAGAGCTGCAGTTTCACAAGCAAATACAACTTGCACAATGCAGGGTTCCAAGGGCAGAKGAACCATGAACACAGCAGCAAGGTGCTGTTGGCAGCTATTTCCAACCATTGCACAATAATCCACTTGCTTCTTTCAGACTTTCTACTTTATCCCTTCAGCTGTTACCAGCCCTGTGAGAAACTCATTTTGTACTAAGAAAAGACTGTCTCAATTCTTTACTGGCATCAACCAGCTTGGACCCACAGGAATTCCCAAAGAACTCAGGAAGGAGAGGATAGCTAAGGTTTTCTTTTAAAAAGGTACTTAAGAACTATTTTAAATATGTAAGAACATATTCCAGTGAGAGCAAATCTCCAAAAAGAACTGAAGGATGCACAAGAAATTTTCTACTTTTTCACGATGTAGAAAGGCTTGTGATAGTCATAATCCCTGCAAGCTGGTATTGCAGGGATTTCACCACAAACTGCAAGTTACCCCCGCCTCGACACACCCACACCAAAAAATAAAAAGGAGGCAGAAAAAGGCGTGATCACAATTCAGCTAGATTCTGCTTTCAAAGAAAGCTTAAAAAATGAGAATGAGAAATCTAATATAGTATATGATAGAATACATCTCAGAGAAGTTCAAACCATTAACTATAGTGTGTAAAAACAAGCTTTAATGAGAAAGCATATGAGACTATATCATTTAAAAATACGTACCTGGCATTTATATAAGACTTGGGGAGGTAAAATGTCATCTGTAAATTTTCAGTTACTTACATTAGTGATAAAATCACTTTAGATCTGTTAAAAAGCATCTGAAATCATGACACTAGAGCGGGACTTTTTCCCCAGGACTTGCAAGACGCACAGACAGACCCACAGAAGACGCCTGAGCTCAGTTGCTTTTCTCAAAGCTGGGATGAACTTTGATGGCAAGATTTCTATGGGAACAGCCAGCACCACTGCCCTAGTTCCACAAAACTCAGTGTATTCTCAAAATCAAGTACGAGCTTTTCTTCGGAAAAAGTTTTCTATGCACGCTTACATTTTGGGTTATATTTCAGGGCTTTGTTGAATACAGGCCTAGATTTTTTTGCTTTAGTAGTGATGCATATGGAATATACTTGCATATGTTCATATACACATTTTTTCTCCCCTGGCTTACATATGTCAGCAATATGAAATACTTGTTTTCTTGTTAACATATGCTTAAAATATTTCTTTTGAGCATCATAAAAATATTAATTAAAAGAGAAGACATTTCAAAACAGATGTGTTAAATTTCTCAAGAGAAAATATCAGGAAATACTCACCTTTAAGACAAAATTTAAAAAAGAAAAGTACTGATCCCTTGGAAGAACTCCAAGGTTTATTGACTCAAAGGACACAATTTAAAGAAAGCAAAAGTACCTAATGCAAATTTCTGACGGCTCACACATAAAAGTGTCCTACATTTAAAATTCAGTAATTATTAGAAGGAGCATCATTAAAATGGAAATCTGTAAGAATGCTGTGTCTGAAACATTTTATTGAAYCTGCATATTTACTGTCTCTGAGTGATTTTTGTGCAACATGTTTAGTTTGCAAGTAAATGATTATATAGGTACATTGACAAATACATTTCCATTACTATCTTTGCACTTCTCATACTAGCTATATAGAAAAATGGAAAACTGTCACAGAAAATACATTTAGGGATGGATCCATTGCACTGCACATGCTATTAACACCTATAGGCTAGTTTCTCAGCTGATGCAAATTGGTTTAGCTGCAGCACTCGCAGCAGAAGTAGGGTGATTTCTGCCAGCTGAGYCGCTAGCCTTGTTTTTTCCTTTTTGTTTGTTTTGCTTTGTTTCCATAACCAGATGGAGGGAATTTTAAAATAAAGATATGAGACATCTTAGAGAAATTATTAACACTGCATTATAATATCTTCATATTTTTACATTAAACTCTACAAGATTTGGCATTAAAAATCAGTAGAGTTCAGRCTTACAGTTAATTCCCTTGTGCTGGACGTGCCAGCAGAGAGCCCATACAGCAACATAAATTCCCCCTTCCCTTAGCCCTTCAGAAACGCCTCTCTCACACTCTGAAGCGCTTCTTACCACTGTCGTTGTCACAGCTACCCTTGCCCACCTGAAGCATCAGTCAGCCCTCAGCTTGTCCTGGGGCTGCTTTTCCCTCACAAGAAACAAATTCCTSAGTAAGAGTAGGAAAAGCTCAAAACTATTCTCAATAGTGAGGGAGGAACTAATAACTCACTGAGCATGACATTTTTATTAAATACCACAGCCTTAGTTTCTCCAGGAACCAACTTTAATAATTTGGTTGTACATTGCTCTGAAGGGATTAATATTATTTACTTATAAGCACAGCTTGGAGCAAGAGACTGCTAACACATCCTGTACTAATTCATCAGCTCTGTGTCCGATTTTGGCTACACATAATTCAGAAGGATCATCAGAGAGTGATTTCCCAACTATCTATGTGCTTCCAAGCACACACAAGGGAAAAGTCTACCAGACATTAAAAATAAATAAATAAATAAAAAGGCCTTTAATATAACCATGTACCTTTTGAAATGCCTCTCTAAACTAATTCAGAAAAGCTGATGAGATTTTTTGTCTGCTTGTTTAGAAAAATACAGCAAATTCTTCCCTGGCATATAAAAGATTGGACTGGGACTATTTTCAGCACTCATTGCTGTTATCCATACAGATTTCACTTTTTATTCTCCCTAATTTGCTAAATATTCGCAGTATTCCTGACTAGTCTCTATTGATATTCAGAGAAGACCAGACTTTCAGGTGATCAGCATGGTTCTCAGACTTCTACATAGTACACAGAGAAAAGCAATACCCTCAAATGTCAGGGCTCTTAATGCTTCCTTAATAAGACTTTTCTTATTAAACTTACAGTAATTTAAAGATGCCTTATAGAAATAACTGGCTGTAAAGAAACATCTGCTTCAAACTCACTGAGAATCTTCTAACTTGCTATTACTAAAGTAATACATACCATGATGACATAAATTTTCTCTTATTTTTTTTTTCCAAATTTTTTCCTCCTCATGTTCAGGTACAAGAAGGATTTGTGCTGACTGGAGTTCAATAACAGTGCGAGTATACACAGTTTTCAGCTAGTTAGGCCTTATGATATGTGACTGACATTTCAAGTGGGAATCATGTATATAAATGAAGTAATGGAGACCAGAGATATTACTCACCTCCTTGCGTGTGTTTGGCAATTTATGTGGCTTTAAGAACACAAAATCTGAACATGCATAAACTGCAGTAGTCTAAAAATCATTTGTACCAGTGGAGGTTAACAGAACTTCAGAAACACTTGTAACAGTAATGTATTTCTCTTGAAAATTTGTATTTGTACAACAAGTTAATTAGTAGAATGGAGAAAAAAAAAGAGGGTGAAAAACAAGGCTAAATCTCATAAAAATGATGTGTAAAAGAATATATATAGAATATAGATAGATAGATATAGAAGATATCAAAGTGCTCCCTCATATAAAGGAAGGAGGAGACTGTTTTCTTCAAGTATTGGGAGAAGGAAGAAGCAGCCTGGGCCAAGAATGAGGAAATGGCCTGTGGCTGGTTTGCAAATAACTCCTTCATTTACATGAGCTACATACGCCGGGTCGGGGGAGTCGCTGCTGTCTGGTGATTAACCAGTTTGGTTCTGCTGCTGATCACAGAGCGGCTTTCCTTAACACCTGATAAGCTTGGTAAACACAGACTGGAGCTGGCAATTTTGTGGAATTTTCCGTATTAGATAGCTGCTGCTGAAAGACACGTCATCAGGTCCAAAATAATGAGTGGTGACAATAGCTGCTTTTCTGTATTTACATTGCAGGCACACCCAGGGAGCCTCCCCTTGGACTGCTGCCTTCCCCAAGTGCTTTATGACTAAAAGTTGGGGCACTGCTGCTACCTGAGAAAATCACTAGCTAGCAGCATTCAGATTAGCTCATCCAGTTACAAATAAATAACTCGATACTGTCCTAATGCACAATCCGTAGGATTGTGGAATCATTACGACTGGAAAAGACCACCGAGATCATCAAGTCCAAGCACAAGCCCCTCAACACCTGTCTGTTACACCGCGTTCCCAAGCATCTCGTCTACACATTTCTTGAGCAGTGCCAGGGCCAGGGACTCCCCACTTCCCTGGGCAACCCATTCCAAGGCTTCACCCTTCTGTCCGTGTAGAAATCCTTCCTAATCTCCAGCCTGCACCTCCCGTGGCACAACATGAGGCCATTTGTCCTATCGGTAGCTATTTTGGAGAAGAGATTGACCACATGGAAAACAGAAAATATAAACAAACGAACAAAAAATGTAAGAAAAGAAAATAGGAGTATTTTGAAATTCGGAAACTGTTGTTTTGGAAACTGTGTTAAAGATGAGTTAACTGATTYGGCAATGTGCAGTAAGGAAAACACATGAAGTATTCAAGAGTAATATGAAAAATCTCCTTCTATTTTAATGATGYGAAGGTTAGCCTATGTAGAACTCAAACAGAACAAAGTATAAAGAGAAAGATTTTCATAAATATTTATCGTATTTTTAAAGAGTTTGCCTTAACTATGTTCCTGTAATACTTTTGTGTTTGCTGCCTATTCAAGTGATTTATTTTCTGTAGACTGCCACAGACTTTTGTGGCAAGAGGGTAGGACTCCAGCCCAAGCACAGCCACCACTGCAACTGCTTCCAGTTCAGCAAGCACAATTTCAGAGGGGGCACGGAAGGCAAAAATACTTGTGGTAGTTTGAGTGAATACAAGAGCTTAACACCACCAAAGGTAGGCAAAGGGTTTCCTCTTTCCCTTTTTCCCCTASATGCCTTGCCTCCCGGCCACACTTTGCAGGAGGCTTCGGCTCCCTCACAGATGCTCGGCACTGACTCGGCTCGCGCATCCGGCCCAAGATTTCCGTGGGGCAGGGGGTGCAAATTCCTTCTTTCGGTGATGAGGAGTCAAATCACTAGTTTGGCCTGAGCCATATTGCTTAATTTTATCCCAAGGGTAGAGTTTCCTGAGATACTAGCTTCACTGAAATGGTCTGGGCTAAAAATAACCCAAAAAGAAAAAAATAAATAAATAAAATTAAGCCAGATCATTTCAGCAATTCAGCTTACAGTGTGTCCCAAGAAGAAAATATTATATTGGCAGAACTGAGGAGGCAGACAACTTGAACACATGTCTGGAAACAAGCCATGGAGGGAAGGAGAAAGAGTTTTTGTGCTTTTTTTTTTTTTTTAATGCTGGCTTTCTTGGCAAAGCCAACCTTTGGTAAAACAGCACCTTCAGCATCCACCCTTCGTATTTTCAGGCAGTGCATAGTTGAGTTACTTCACTGGTAGTGTTTCTCCATATCCCTTAATTCTCCATTTTTATAGTGTAGATGTTACCAGCCACCCATGGCATGGCTGACTATCTAATGACTAATCCTGACTAATGGGATCAGGCAACTGTACGGGAAGCAGCAAGAGCACGTGATCAGGAGCAGAGGGGAGCTCATAGACTCTGTCAGCCACAGCAAGGCACTCAACCAGCGTCACCTCGGAACAAGGAAACCAAAACCTCACCCTRCGTGGGGATAATAGCTAGTGCATCAGTCACCACAGGCTGAAAAATACGTCCCAACAGTTGAGTTGATCAAAGAGATTCTTGTCACCTGCTATACTTTCTGAGGTATGAAGTATATAATCAAAAAGAGCTGCAGCTTTCAGAAAGAGGAGTCAAACTTTCCTGCAATACTCTTGCACCACTTTAGGCACTATCATTTGTGCCTTTCATAATATGGAGAGTAGTAAATGTGGCAATACCTCTAAGAAACCTCTATTAAATCTTYGGATTAGAGATCAGTGCAGGGAACTTTTATCAAACGGAGATTTCTCTCCAGTCCTCTGTCCCTTCACTGAAGGGTTCATCTCTAACCACCTTCTAGGACACACAACTCCCTTTGCACCAAAAGCACAATGGCTCTCTTCTCTTCTGGTCTTTTACTGGGAGAAAGCAGCAACACTGATGACTGTGAGGCAAGGAGCATAAACATCTCCACAAGGACAAGGTGACCATACAAATAATATAAATCCTATTCCRTGAGGAGGCAACACAGAAACGGTGTAGGGCGCGCAGAGGCAAAACTGTCCCAGAGCCGGGCTGTGCAGAGCGGCACAGAGTGCTGGAAGAACTACTGCTGCAGATTCAGTCCCAGCACTGTGGGWACAGCTACTAATAATTCTATCACATACATCTAGAATTGCAGTATCACCATATATCGCCATATGCCACATCACCCACAGTTAAAAGGAAGGATCTTTCAGTTATTTTTATTCAAGTATTAAAAAGGGATCCATCTTTGGCTGTATTCCATTTGAAGGAGGAGGGACGATAACAGTGATAGGGACTAAAACAGAGCTATTTCCATATTAGCACCTGCAGGTGAATGTTCATGGGAACAGGACTCCTCTAGCCATAAAGAACCAGCCTTTCTGAACTGCGGCCTGCAGAAATATCTCTAAATGCAAAATGATTTTACATCAGCTGTATCATGACTCTTTCCTAAGTGGAAGGATCAAGCAAGTCTTAGCCATTTTGAATTCTGCAGTCTCGAGTCAGTCAAGGCATAAGCAAAACTGCCTGCCTTTAATGAAAGAGCAACCTGCCCTGCACAACTATTGCAAGAGAAACAGAATGCAGGAACATCTGCAAGGAGAAAGGGCAATAGTGGAATATGTAGTTTTAAAACCTATTAATATACTTCATTTCACATAGTCTTGTGTCCTCCTGGAAAAGCCAAACATAGCCAGCAAGTGGAAAAGCCAAACATAGCCAGCAAGGATATTATTTTCTTTTGAAAGCATAGTTTGCTTGAACATATTGGGAGAAATGCAGGTGTCAGGCTCAGAATGAGTACTGGAGAGCGCCGAGGGCTCCAGCAACTCAGCAGTACTGCCACCTTTTGGTCATTTCCTGCAAAACCCATTTTCTGCTTTTTTTAACCATTACTACYGTAGCACAGTTCCTTTTCCCCATACAGTCTCTCTTGGAAATTATCACTCCTTTCTTTCAACTGGGAGTCACGTGGGGGTTATTTTCAAAAACATTTAATATCCTTTGCTGTGCTTTGTGACGGGATCACTTTCTTGGTTTGTGAGTAATCTTCTCTCACGACACAGAGAAGGCTGTGTATTTTCACTCATATATATCATTACAATTTTATTAAGATTGACAACAACGATGCTATACATGACTGTAATCTTTAGATATCACTATCCTGGTCCAAGTTATTAAATACGCCCTTCTTCAAAATAAGTGTTACAAATAATAATATCAATAAACCCTGTTCTAAACCACAATACTGGAAACCAATATCCTATGAAATCATCCACTTTCAATACAATACAAAACGCTGCCAACAGCCATTCATTCCGACAGGTATTTAATATAGGAGATTGTTTTTTACTGTGATAAAGAGCCCTTGAAGTGAAAAGGAGCTGTGAGCAGAAAGATCCTGTCTCAAACTTCTCAGACTGTCTTTGTGACTTCCTGCCTGAACTATTGTATCTCACTTGAGTTCCTGCTCACTATAGGCACACACCAGCTGAGCCCTATACACAGTTATGCATAGTTATATACCAAAAAAAAAAAAAAAAAAATCACAATTTTTACAAGTGCTGAATGCCCTGTTCCTGGAATTGAAGAGATAGGACCAACTAGAAATGGCAGAAATAGATACTGCATGGATGCACATTATCCTTACAGTAAACTAGTATATTTTCTTTTTTTTTTYCCCAATTTGAATTATGTAGTACTAAAGGTGAYCACTCGTTTCTCTTCATGGCAGTGGTTCTGACACTTCTGAGGGGGTATCTGGGCATCTTACTATACAAAAGAAGCAGGCCTGTTTAGGTTTTTAATATATTTTTGTTTTTCACTATCCACCCTTCTCCCTGCATTTGTTTATATTCTTGAGTCCCTGAAGGGAAAAGATGTGAGGATTCCCCAGAGTACAGGACATTTTTTTTTTAGTTTAGTGACAATCATTGTGGAAAACTGCTCTTCCCTCACAGGGTGGGAGGTTGGGGATTATGTTGCCTGCAACACTAGACCCTTACGGTTACATTTTCAAAGCTGTGCTTGTGGTGTTGGAAACACAAATCCTGTTATTGTTACAGGATTAGTGCACATAACTTCCCAAATGCTGCTTTGAGAACGGAGCCAAGAAATGTTATTTGTGTGTATTTTCTGGAGTGAATGTAGGCTRTGATTACCAGCCAGTCTTATGGCAGCACTGTCACCTTCACAKCAAGCGTTGCACTGTCTATACACGCTCGTCGAACCTGTCTGGACTTCTGCAGCAGATGGACATTCATAAAAAAAGGAATGACAACTACCTTAGCTTGTTCTTCCTTTGCCACAGATTAATATAATCTGTCTTGATTTTATTACTACTTTTTCTCTCCCCTTTTTTCTTTCTTATTGTCTCTTAGGAGTCAAGCCAAGAAACAAGATGAAACAAAAAATCCTGCCACTCATTACAGTTAAAATTAATAACATGACCTTTGTCTTGTTTAGTTTCACCAGAAATTTCAAAACCTGCCTTGCAGGGGTGGAATCAGTTTGATCCCCTGGTGCAGGCATTGTCAGTTCTCCAATTTGTCCAGCTTTATTAAACTTTTTCTCCTGTTATAAATCTTTTAACTCAAGTTGCCGATCGTAACCCCTTAACCTGATTAAGTGGAGTTATTTATCCCATTGAAACCATTAATATCTATCCCATTTTCACCACTGTTTTAACCATTAGCATTAATAACAATGGTCTTGGCAAAGAAATAAAGAATAAAAAGAAAAGACTTTATTTCTCAAAATGGAGAGACAATCTAGCTTCCATACCTTCATTCCTTCGACACACATTCAACACTGTCAAATCTACACCGACTCCAGACACACRCAGTCTGTATCTCCAGGCACCTGGAAAGTCTGAGAAAAGCAGAAAGAACCAAGAACTGGCCTAGCACAGGGCCAGGTGAGCCCCACATCCTGACTGCACGTGTCACCTCCAAGCACATACCAAGCTACTGGCCCTCTCTCCCACACCTCCCACCTTTCCCTTTCCCTACACAGCAAAGAAAGGCACTCAAGTGGGACAAAAGGGGACCATGGTGTAGCCCATGCCGGCTCTGCCCTGGACCACAGAGATGCTGCTGAGCAGATCCCCTCTAAAATCTATAGCCTTAGTGCTTTGATCCTATAAATTTACCCTTCTAATTTTAAGGCAGCATCAAATAACACACACAAGTGAGTTTATAAAAATAACCACCTTGTTATATATAAAAATAGTAAAAGTTTTAGGAAACACCAATGAAAACAAATGCAAGATAAATAACCTAACTTCTAAAAGCAGTTTCTATGTCATCTTAAAGCTATGGTTTATAGCAAGCTGAACCTTATTAGTCCACAGTTTACTTTTGCCACACAAAATAGAAAACATAATCATCATACCTCTTCTGCAAAAAYAGGAAAAGTGAATCCCAGTCCAAGGAAGGCTGATGGGAACATCAGCTTCAACAGCCCAGGAGGTTGTGTTTTGGGAGAAGGATGAAATGACATAAGCCTGTAATGCAGCGGCAGAAAGCAGGGGAGAACATGGTCTGCAGACACTGAAAGCACCTGGAGAAAGAAGGCAGCCCCCTGAGGAGAGTGGTCCAGGCACCTGGGCTGAATCCCTCCCCTCCCTTGCCAGCCGGCCCATAGGAACCTTCTTCTCCCAGCAATCAGAGAGGCCCCAGCACAGCTGCTTGCTCGGAGCACCTCAAATTAATCAATGTGCAGAGTGAGTAGCACCCAAAGTTACAAACGAAGGCCTGCCTGCACGGGTAGTGCAGCAACATCCTGTTTTTGCAGAAGCAAACAAATTGTGATAAGTCATCTTTTCTGATATTGTCATGCAGCCCACATCTGAGACAGAGCTGACAGACAGTACATATAAAACACCATTTTCCCACAAGCTACATTGCCACTGCTTCAAGACTAAATCTATCACTGACCTTAGTTTTCATCTTCCCCTTTCGTAAAAATACTCTAGGATTTGAATGTATTCCAGGTAGAAAGAATAGAGATTATTTGAGCAGTAGGTAGGAGTAATTTCTCCATCATGGTGTTGTGGAATGAATACAGGCACTATCCAAAATCTTAGAGGCATTTATATAAAGTTTTTTTTCTTTTTTCTTTTTTTTTTTTGTGTGTGTGATTAAACATCAAACAGCTTTAAAGTACCCATTTATAAAATCTGAATTTCAAATGCCTGCTTCACTGCTGGAAATCTTATATATTTGCAGGCAGCTGGTCTATAAATCCTCCTAATCCTTAAACTGGACTGACCAAAGTACTAACAGCACTCATTAGACAAGGATAGCGACTGCCTCATTTATAATGAACCCCCGCAGATGACAGGAGGTGCAAGAAATATTTTCTATTGTGACATGAGCCAGAAATACTGCTACCTAAAGGAAATAGCACTGAGGGGTAGTGGTTACTGCAGAGGGAAAATAATTGCATAATGATGACTGTGAAGGAGGCCACTCAAGACYTCAACACAAGCAATATTTCTTACTTCTGGCTTGGCTACCATCCAAGGCTATACACACACAAATACATATATATATGTATAAAAATATACAACCCATCCTGGTATATAATCTAAACCATACATTATAATTTAAGTATATTAATCGAGAGTTAGGGGCTACTTACTGTGAAAGTCCATTGTTATATTTACAAGGAATCATATTTTTCTCTTTCTGTATTGTGTAAATACATTCGGTCTGCTGATGTGCAGAATACTGAAGATATAAATCTGGGATATTATATGTCATTTGGCAAGAAGTAGAGAGTTTAATTCTCTGAGGACAAAGTAATAATTCAGTTTCCGTTCAACCTGATTCAGCTTCCTTGCAACCTATGCATATGTTTAACTTCTTAMATACAGTGTGAAAAATCAGTGGGAATGTTCATACGAATAGATCTTAGGAGTATCCTTAAAGTTGGAAGAACTWAGATTTTAGTATATATATATGGACAGAAGTAGTTTTACAACAAAGTAGAGAAGCTGTCTGTAACAACTAGACATGTCTTCCATAGAACTTGGAATAAAATCAAGGATCTTAAATTGAACAGATAATTCAAACTGAAACTGAAGTAGAAACAATATCAGCCCTCAGGAGCACTTCAGTCTGGTCTTCAATTTTTTTCATGTTCCACTTTCTGTATATTTCCAGTTGATTTTCACATTAAAACAAACAAGTAAACAAACAAAACTAAAAGAGCAAAATCACTGTATATTTTTCTACGCTTTTCTAAGCATGGGGCTTAGGGGTGCACTGGCTCCAATCAGGTCTTTGACCGTGAAACATCCATCACAGAGGTTCTAAAAATGAATGGTAAGGGTGAATTTTCCCTTATTTCCTCTTCTTTGATGATGGTTAGACCGCAAACTTTATCACTGCTATCTTTACCATCTGTTAGCAGTGAATTTGGGACAAGTTTAGACAAAGTTGTAATCAAGACAAATAAAAACCCTTCTTTAGCAACAGCAGGCCCAAATCTGCAAATACTATTGGAAATGTGACAAAAATCATCAATATCTAGTGATGAAGGCAGGGAGAGCACAAAATTTAATCACGGAATTTTGAAAAAGAAAAAACAGGAACTGTTTCTGACACCTGGAACTCATACCGATGAACACTCCACTGAGCAGACGGTCCTAACAGTTTAAAAAGAAAACCTTAATGAAAAAGAATTAGGTCCACTGTTTATTGATAAGAATGTAAGTCTATTTGYTTCTTTTAAAAAAATAGCAAAATAAAATGATGCAGTCAGATTCATATTGGGGGTCATCATTGCCACCTTACTGTATATTAACTTCCAGAGCAGCGCAGATGTTACATGTTGAGCACTGATGACCTGCTCCCCATCAGCGATCTGTAAACAATGCAGTGGGAAAATGTCATAAGATATTTTCTATGCTCGGGAGCTGTAAATGCTCAGAGTGCTTTGCTTGAGGCTAAAATGCAGCCCTCTCCAGAACAGGTACAGCTGCGGTCTGAGAGCACAACAGAATGTGAAGACGGGACYGTCTCCAGTCAGGAGTGAAAGGAGTATTTTGAGTCATGACAGGGAGGTTAGGCAGCGTTCAACATGCACTCACAATTCTTACCCCTGCTACTGCATGCCATGAGCACCCACTCAAGGGCACACATTGCCACTGCTTGATCCTTGTTATGTCACCTCTAAGAGTGAACAGACCTGCAAACGAAAAATGTCGAGCAAAAAAGTTGGACTGATTAAGAAGAAACATCATTTTGCCGGATTTTAAAATGGCAGCAATACACATCTATTGTTCAGCAATGGGAACAACCTGGTCACGACTGCTTTTGACTCTTCAGATATTTCGATAATCAGAAAGAAGTTTTTGCAGCACAAGGCCTATCTGCATGGGACCTTACGTTTCATGTGCCCTCTACCATGTCCAAACTAGGCTTGCTGTTAGCACCCGTGACGCAGCCAAAGCCAAAGTTAAGACACGAGGCACCTCTCCTGAGTTGTTGAGCCACACGTGAGCTCAGAGCGCAACAGAGAGGTCAAGAGAAGCTTAGAATTTATCAAGGAGAGGAGCCGGCTGCTGCAGGACCCCCCTAGCGCGGCCCCGGGCGGCGGGAGGAGCCCCGCAGGCACCGCTCCCTCCACACGGTGCCCGCAGCGCTCTGGACTCTGTGGCCARTGCTCCCCACGCGCTGCTCATGAGCTTTGGGACCGGGTGGATTTTTCTGTTCCCGTCCCTGTGCTGGGGAGGCCGCCCTTGATGCTCTTTGCGAGCACAGAACTTATCGTGTTGCTATTCCGTGGCCTGAAGAGTCCAGAGAGTCTCAGGAGGCCTGGGCTTGACAAGCCATCTACTCTGTGTGTGCTACTCTCGATAAAAATGATTTGAGGGATAGATCTCCTAAATTACTTAAGCGCTTTTATTCAATAAAGAATTTGAAGATAGTTGCAARCATATGAAATAAATATTTCAAGAACTGTTTAACAGATTAGCTCTGTTTTTCAGAGCACCCCTGCCTAACAGTGCTATTTACTCCAACTAGTTCTTAYCTAAGAGAATCCCCCCTTAATGGCTTTCCATTAATGGGGGGAGCTCCAATTTCTCCTTCATAACACGATCCCTTTTATTAACTGCGATTCTCCCAGACCTCCCAGCAGGAATCCTCACCAAGGGCTCATCTGTAAAAGCCTGCAGGGCAGGATATTTGTGACACAAGGCAAGCAGAGCCCGCGCAGCTCCCGGGGGTTACGTGGAGCTGGATGCAGGCAGAAGCCGGAGCCCGCTGTGGCACAGCGCTGCCTCGCGGCACCGGGGACACGGGGGGCAAAGGGAGACACAGAACAGGGGCCTGCGGAAGGGAAACCCTAACCCAGCCACCTGCAYCTGAAGCTAACTTGGTAGCAATAGATTTATAAAAAGCTAATAGCTTGATTAGTAACTGCTTTGTTTTCCTATTTTGATCACAACCTTCTTCACTGCTTTGGTTAAGATACTTTCTGACAAGGCTGGGAACTCTCTTGCTGAAGGAAATAAATCTGCCTTTATTAGAGCAGGATTTGGCACCGAAACCTGAAATTTYATAGTCTGTCATATCAGATGGCACTAGGGCTTGAAACTTTCCGCATTCCTTTAGTTGCACATTCTATTAGAGTCTGCACAAATTCTCACATCTGAAGCAAGAAAAAATGTCTTATTTCTGGTTTCTGTCTGCTGCTGAATGAGCACAAAGAACTCCAGGATTTTATTTGGTCAGAAATATTCAGTTGCTTTTAGAGTAGAAAATTCATGTGTCCATCAGAAATATACGTATGGTAACAGAAGTGACCTACTGACAGAGTGTGCCCACGTTCCTCATAAAATCACAGACATGTAGGCATTCAAACCATACAAATTTAATGGACTGCTACCAATGGATACCAGTACAAGATAACAAAAAGGGCACTGGGATGAATTCTTGCCACTTTCAAGCAGTCAGTAGCTGTTCACCCTCCGCTGGGGCTTTGACCTGCCACTTCTCTTCTAGAACAGCAGTCCGTGTCCCACCAGCCCTTTCTCACCAAAAGCAAGAAAGAACTCACAGTGTTTCCCTACTGAAAATATTAGTAATCTAATGGCTATGCACTTATTTCTGTAGGGAATGTTTGAATTTCTCTTCTTGATAAGCTGAAGCCTTGATTCCTGTTCTCCCATAACTGATGTGAGTTCCCCRTGCCTCACGGCAAAAGATGAATACTGTTTTCTGCCCCCCTCTAGCTCCAAATTAAAAAGAAAACAAAAACAAATCTTTTGCCTCAAGAAAGAGCACTCACTACTGTGTTTCTGGGACACACACATACAGACTTTACATTTCTTGTTCCTCTCTGCCTTTTGGGTAGATCTAAACTTAGTTGCCAAAAAGCCCTCTGTTATTTCCAAAACACCTTAATCTACTAAAGTTTCAGTTTCAACCTGTTTTGGTAGACATTCCTTACAAAGGAATTTGAAGCTCTTGAATTTCTGACAAAAAGGCAGATTTGCTAAGGCTAAGGCTTTTCTTTTTTTTTTTTTTTTTTTTTTTCTCTCTCTCTTTCAAAATCGGAAGAAATACCTGACATAGTAATTTTAAAAAAGAATACCTTTTTATACAGAGATAAACAGAGAGTACGCAGCTGACACTGACAGAATGTTTGATGATCGGATCCGTCTCTCCCATTCCCAGCTAAAATTAATAAAGTCTCCACCTCCMTTTTGGCCTCCAGATCCAATTCCAGGAGGAAATCACATGTTAAAGCAAGGGAGCCTGCCAGATCCTCCATAGATTCTCACTAACAGAGGAAGTGGCAGACACGCTCTGTTCACAGATCCTCACAAATGTACAGAAGTGAAACAGAAAAGAAGGCGCATTCATCCACACATGTAAATACAGCCTGTTTTTTAAGTTAACGTTTCTTTTTTCTGGATGATAGCCACATAAGGMTTTGGTGAACCATGAAATTATTATGGTCCTTTTCAGCTTGTATGCTTATTATGACTGTTTTATTACAGTCAAAAACAATTAAAATTATTTAATGAAGGTCAATACTGTTAAATACTATCCTCATATATATGCTGAAACATTCTACACAGATAAATTCTCAGAATTATTATAGTGTATGAGTGCATCTCTCTGAAATGCACATAGTTCTAGTAATATTTTCCTAATTAAACAACAAGCAAACAAGAAAAAAGCAATCCAGGGGAAAATGAAAAATAATCCAGCAGAGAAAAACAGAAAGTCTAAACTAGTTCTCTTATACTTAGCCTAGGCCCAGTGATGGGACTATAGTTACATATCCAAAGCCACACATGCTGGTCAATTTTAAGCCTAGTATAAAAATGCAACCAAATGTTTGATCAGTTCCTCACATTGCTACGGAAAGCRCTAACAAATTGGTAACATTTAAAATTGTAACATTTCTCGGGAAAAAAAAAATTATTTATTGTTCTATACTATGAACTACTATTCTAGATTTCCGAGGGGAAGAGATGAGTATTTTGGCCTTCAAGGCAGCTCTAAGAAACACCTGCATTTAGAATAAGAAATTTTGTAAGCCTGTCTGGTACTATGCAGGCTACAAAAGGAAATACTAAGCGTTATATCCCATCTGAGGCTGAAATTAATAGAGTTTAAATTTCTTTTTCTCTCCAGAACATATGGGATATATTTAATATAATTCTCAATGCCTGTGGATTTTTAAAGCCTTACTGTCAGAAGAAGGAAYTGTGCATTCACACAGGAGTAATTATTTTTAGTCCTTTTTCACATTTTAGACTGAAATCTAATGAGAATTTTCATAGAGACTCTGATGTGAAGAAAAAAAACACGTCTCTAACTGATCACATAACTGATCTCTTACTAAACTTTAGGTTAAGTTCAGCTATCATTTCTTGCAAATACACTACAAAAAGATTACACTACAAAAAGAGCTGCTGGAAGGCCCATTTGGAATGGCACCAGATAAATAAACTTATTTTCCTTCTTTTTGCTTAATTCCAAAGAACAAYGTGGATGAGATTTGATCCCCCAGCCGGGTTCAACATAAGAGGTGCAGAGCTCACCAGGCAGCAGCATCTCGTGCTTTTTCTCGAGGCAAACTGAGTGCTGAACATGGGGTCCAACCCAGCATCTCGGTCCTCTCCCCGGCAGGCTGCGTGCTCCGCAGCTCCGAGGGGCTGCCTGGAGTGGCTCCCGTGGCAGCACGGAGCTCTGGCTGCAGGAGCCAYGTTGCTGCTCCGGCGCTTCCCCGTGCAGCTCCCGGCTGAGCTGTGCTGCACCCAGGGATGGCCAGGGCAAAACCCTGCAGTGTTCCCGAATCCCAGGTCTCTGGGCTTGCAGGGCTTTGCGAAGGACAGAGGAGGCTGGCGGCCACAACAGTCACATCCTCCTAGTGCTACCTGCCCTCGCCTGCTTTTTCAAGTTGGAGATCAGAATGTGTTTTGGGATTCTGATAGATTTGGGGAATTATTCAAAATAAATATTCAAAGACAAATATATATCTCATTTTAACAACATTACAAAGGTCATTCTGCATAGAGACCCCCCCCATAGTTTTACATAAACCTGCAATGTTTTTATGAATAGCTTTTGATCAAGGTAGACACTGTCTCCTTGGTCTCTGCCTTAAACCTCCRAAACAAATTAAATTACCCTGCTTCGATGCTTAAAGCTCCTTCAGACTAACACCAGGCAACATCCACCCACATGATCAGAAATGCTTGCCTCAGATTACTATGTTGCACAATGTCAAAAATAGATATTTCTATAGAAACAAGGTTGCTATTTACTGTGACTAAGTTTAAGCCTGATAGCCTTAGCTAATACGCAAGATATGCTTTTATTTTGTCCTTTTCATTCAGACCAGCTCTCTTTCTTATCCAGGTCAGAAGCAAATACAATTGTACACTCTTGTTCTGATTTGGCCAAAATGTTTGGGAGTAATTTGCAGCGTAATCTGCAAAATCCTCCATTTTTTATTGCTGATGCCTGCAGATCTTTTTGCTGAGGAACAATCCAGCTCAGTTATGCATCTTCTGTGTACTGACTGAGGCTATTCCTCCTTTGTTGCCACTATTTATCATTGTGCAGAAATCACACAAATCTCAGATTCTTACCATTGAAACTTAACTTCTGAGGAATTTGCCATGAAAATAGATCATCTTATTATTCTTTAGTGCATTATAAATATTCATTATTTTCCTAACCTGCCTATTTAGATACATACTGACACTTTCTGGTTGCATACTGCAATTTATATTCCAACAGTAGTTTAAAGCCCCAAACTGTTCTGTGTAATGAATTAGTGCCAGGAAATGAAATGAATTATATTGAATAAGTTCACAATTCTTGCTTGAATTACATCCATGAAACATAATTGTCTGCATCTGTCTCTGGCAATGGCAAAATAAGACATCCTGGGAAAATGTTTAGTTATCATTTTAGTATCTAAGTAGGATTTCTCTATTAAATATCATTATTTTCCTGTTGCTGTTTAGGTAAGAGCCCTGTTTCACAGAGAATAGCTGAGGAGCAAAGCTAAGCAGGACTTTAAGACCCTCCCAGGGTTCTGCTGACATGAGTTCTCATCTCAAGTTTTGCTTCCACAGACTCCTGAGTAAGCACTGTGGTACAGTGCAGATGGCACCTGAGTGCCAAAACTCRAAAATGCTGGTTTTGAAAATCCTGTCCCAACAAAGCAGTCACTTGCATAATTTCCCTGCTTTTAGTAACAGTCTATTGTAACTGTCTATTGCTGTGAGGAATTAAGTCGCCTTCACCAGGAGTGTGAGCCAAAACAACAGGACCTCCACCACCCTTGAGTGCGTGCCCTGAAGCAAGTCACTGCTGTCTCTGCCCCACTTCACCCATAAAATGAATATATTGCATACTTTCCTCAGAGCAGCGCTGTAAAAATAACCAGCAATGTAAAATRGAAAGGACTCTGGATCCAGATCCAGTTTTAAAATGAGAAAAGTGGGGGGACTGACAGGCCTTTGTATACTATGTTTTTTTTATTACTACAGTAAAATTAACAAATTGTCAGAAAAGAAAACCTAAAAGCTGAAGTTCACTTGTTGCCTTCTCCTTCACTAACCATTTGTGAGGCATTAGTTTGGAGAGGAAGGCTCATGGGAGGGTGAGCATCTTTTAGCTACAATTCCTCCAGCTCTGCCAAGAGGTTCATTCCAGGGGAGGGCAGRAGCCTACACAGCACACAGGCCAGCAGGGACAAGGCCTCACTCAGTGCTACCCCTGGCTGGAAGGAGCAGGGAGAGACTCATCTGTGCAGAGCTCTCTGCTCAGGCTGCACTTTCTTCATAAACACATGGACCACAAACATGCATGAAACACTTATTTTCAAAACCAATGTGTAATCTCATAACTAAAACACTTAATTGGAGAAGCCTCTGTCAAAATATAATTGAAACACTTCCCTGAACGTAATCATATGAAATCAGAAAGCTTGCCTACACATTTTGAGAATGACTTTACRATTTGAAAGACACTATTAAATGACATAATTGCATTAAGTTAACCAATCTTTGCAAAAACAATAGACAGTTCTTATTATATTGTGCTCTAATATGCATAGGAGAAGATTTAAAAGATTAGTCGTTGGGCAACACGCTCTAGATGACCCTGCCTGAGCAGAGGGGTTGGACTAGAAGATCTCCAGAGGTCCCTTCCAACCTCAACCATTCTGTGATTCCGTGATTAGCAGTTTTGGACTAGAAAACAAGAATACTAGATTTATTTATTAACAAAAGGTTACTAGACCATTGGCATACCTCAGATTGAGTAAGCTTGGAAGCTGTCAGAGTCAAAAAGCAGATTTCCCTTCACTCTGGCAAAAAGGGCTACTACRTTTTGATTATTCTCCCTATCTTCAGTAAGGAACCCAGAACAAATCAGAGCCTTATGCTATTTAATATTTGTCTTGTAGATTGAAAAAATAAATCATTTGGGGAAAATAGCTCCCTAGAGACTTAACAGAGCCAACAAAAATAACACAGTGGACACTTCTRGAGAGACTGGCAGCTATTGTCATGTACTAAGAAGCTGAGCTTCTATGGCTCTGTCATTAAATGACGAGTCATAACTGACATATGAATGATAAAATCCTAACATGGGCAAGAAGAGATAATAAAAAAAATCAGGGATACTCCAGTTGTGCCCAGAAGAAAAGACCGGATCACAACTATTTTACAATACCAAATTTTCCTTTGAATGCTGATCAAGCATCTAATATTAAAAAAAGAAACAGCCAGCTCTAAGGAAGTCTATGTTATGCTACACCCCAAAATATGCTGAGACACAGCTGAGAGCAAAAGGAGAGTTGGAGCTGATTCAGCAGTTCTGTATCACTCAGCTCGTTACTCCTGAAGAAGAAAGTGAATTCTCTRCATTTCAGCCAACTCTGTGAAGCTGGAATAGTGCAAAAGCAGCTAGAATGGGCTCCAGGTGTGTGTTGGACATTTTCTGTTTTGTTTGGTTTAATTCAGTTTAATTTATAATGTTCCTAAAAGAGTACTTTAATTGTGTTCCTTTGAAGCCTTATTATTTTATTTTAAAATCCCATGGAGCTGAAATATAATGTCTCCTCAGATTTGGAAAGTACCTAGCAAATAAGATGCTGTTACTCTGTTTAAAAAAAAAAAAAAAAAAAAAAAAAAGTAACAAAACTTAAAAGTAGAGTCTCCACAGCAAAACAGGGAATTATATTACATTCATGAATTATATTATATTCATAAAAATTTGCCATAAAAAATTTAATTTTTGCAGTAACCAGTGCAGCAAAAAAGAAATGTAATATTATAACTTCACATGTTATTACTAGAAACAGGTGTCTAGTGGGAGAGAAACTGCAAGATTTTACAACCACAGCTACCTCAGCATTGTCAATTCCAGACGGACAATAAATGAAGATAAGTAACTTGTAAGAACCAGACACGGAGCACAAACGCAGCTGTTGTACCACAGCCTGCAATCACTACTATCATGTTATTGTTATGGGTACAAAGCGGCTATCACGATGGTATCTTAGTAACACTTCCGAAACCGTCTAGGGTAAGATCTATTTAGATATATTGAAAAATAAAGCACTGTAAATTTAGAAAAGCTGGATTTAGGCTGGTGTCACACACGTCCTTCTTTCTCTATTAACTCCCAAGCAACGCAGTAAGTGAAGCGGGGCACCCAACAGCAAATAACAGGCTATCACATAATTGTACACTGTATCATAATGTATTCACTCCAGAAGGCAAAATTAAAGCTATATTTACTTTCATGAGAAGAAAAAAAGGCAAGTAAAATGCTGAAGATTTTAGAAGCCTACATATGCCAAGAACAGTGAATTAAAAGCCTTTTAGTGAATGGACTTTCCTGGTAGAAATACCAGGTGGGAATTCTCCCTAGTTACAACTCCAGCACTGCCAGCAACAACAGCAGCAATGTTAGCAGTCTGGTTCAAGGCACACAGGTCCAAACTGCTTTTCCATTACTGAGGGAAAATGATGCATCCAATTGTAGATTCCCAAATAATCTACTACCCAGATTTAGTTTAATGAACCACTAAAACACAGAACTTAAGTAGAATTTTCTGGAAATAGTCTATATATATATATAAGAATGATTTCTGAAACACACTGTATGCAACTTGCATTCAGTTTTTACAATCATTTCGATAGTATTTATGTCATCTAACAACAGATATTATATTTAATGTTCAGAAGATGTAATTTCAAATAGTTTTGCTTTACCAGAAATACAAGCATGTTGAGATCTAAGAAAACTATTTTCACAAGAGCTTGCATCCACACTGACTTCAGTTGCTTCAGTTTCACAAGGAAAATAAATTAAAGGTTTTTCACTTACCACGTTCCTCTCCCTCAGTCTAGTAAGCAGTTCATCTGAATACGAATAAATTATCAGTAACTTTCATCTAGCTTCTGTTCTTGCAATAGCAAATCAATTTTCAACATTATTCAAAAGCTGCTTTGCAGAGTTGCCTATTGCCAAAGGACAAGGATTCCAAATGTTCATTTTGGTTCATGCTTATTTCTAGTAATAGCCTTAACTACCCTCTTTCATAAATCCACCCGCAATTACCAAGGAATTGACATTTACCTTTGGAAATATGCAGTTCCCACATGCAGCCACTGGATGGACTTACGGAGCCAGTGGATATTTTGAGATCGCAGACAAGATGCATAATTAGGTGAGCAACTGGGAAGAACTTTCCCTTCTGGGCAGCCGCAGGAATTTTCTGTAGAAAAATTCTGAGCCTAAAAAGCAAGGGACAAGAAGAGATTTTAGTGTTTGCTATTTATGCAGTCCTTACTTTCCAATACAATTCATTAAACCATGCTTTGGAAATGAAAAAGAGTGATAAGGAAATAGGTTTTGTAAGAAAACAGGCAGGTCCATCCCACAGAAGTAATGATTTGCTATTAAAGTTCTAAGGTAAAATCACTAAGAATTATACTGAAAAGAGGCTACTTTCTGACAGTTCAGTTTGGAAACAGAAACAAAACTGTCCCGACTCACTTCTTAACTCTTTACACTAGGAGCTCTGTGAATAAAACAGTATGTACAGAAAAGTTATTCCATATTTCCTCTTTTTTTTTGCTTTCTACCAAATTCTGTATGTTCCTTTTTTTTTCTTTCTTTCTTTTTTTTTTTTTTTTTTAAGCAAAMAAAGCCTGATACAGTGCACAAAACACACCTAACTTAGGAGTCATGTTTAGAGCTATGCCTGTGCTTGAATGCTGTTCTTGTGAGGAGCGGACATGGATGAGCTGCTTGTGGCCATGGGAAAGGCCATGGGCTAGGACGGAGTGACACTTGTTAGCAGTATAGGAACCGTAGTGGCCGCCACCAGGCACTGCCTACAAGTGCAGAAGTGCAGGCAGGGCGTCTCCTAATGCCATGTGTTGTGCTGATCTCACATGGGGGAATACCATCCAGCCCCAAAGCCTGGCACTTGGCACCCAAGAGTACAGGCTCCTCTTTCTCCCTCTCATTTCCTACTCTGCTTCTGCAGCAATTACCAAGATAGTGATCTGGCAGGAATGAGGTCAGGCTGCAAGAATATTGAATGACTGAGTCAGAGAGTGGGAACGGGCCTGGCAACTGCAGGGACTGCCTTCGCACCAATATATTTGCCAAAGTAGCAAAACTGAGACAAATCAGGCTCTGTTCTGCCTCTCCCTAGAACCCCTCCCTGTTCTCCCCACTACACACAGTGGCATGTCACAGGCTCACACCTTCCTGCTGAAAATCTCCTGAAACGCTTCATATCTCTGCCAAGAATGCGTCCCCCCGCAAAGCCCCTGAGCACAGCTTGCTATTCCTGGCTTGTTCTGACCTCCTTTAATTTCTTAACCTTGTTCTGGAAGTAGGTGCTAGTCTGCTTGCAATCACTAGACCAACCAAACAGCAATTCTTTCATTCCAGCGCCGCTCCAGGAAGCCTCTGAGAAGCTGCCGCACTGCAAATCTCGCACCGCAAGAGAGGAGGTCACGGGCTCCCTTCCAGGGCAGACAGCACCACGAGCCACCAGCCCCAAGCTGGAACTGCAACTGGGTGGGGTAGCACCCTAATATTATAGAGGGTGATGGAGACAGAGCCCAAGAAACCACCTAACCTAACCACCTACATAGGTTAACCAAGTGAATCATCGACCTCTCTGGTCTGCGAAGYCTCCAACCCTCACGTGATACTGCAGATAGAGTGGTGGACTGGCTTACACAGATTTTAAAGGTGCTTTGAAATTACACATTACAATTCAAGCTACGTAAGGAGATACATTCAGTTTAGGAGCAATCCTCCTTGGGACAGGACATGTAGGGAGTTAATATTCTAGATAAAACATCGAATAAGAAATTGTTTGCTGTTATAAATAGCATAGCTATTCAAAGCCCGAAAGATGCAGGGTAATCTACTATTCCACCACTATGTCATACTTCACAATCTAGTTAGGAAATATTGAATAAGGAAATATTGAATCTATATCTATAATATTTCTTCTCATGAAAAATGTGCCAAGCAATTAATTGCTGAATCTACAAAGGACAAAGCTGATTCAAAGCCCTGAAACTCTTAATTCACAGATTGTTGAGTAACTTGCTTTATTTCCCTTGGATATACTACTAAAATCATTCAGATTGCTAACAAATCTGTTCTTGTTACTGTACACCTGTAAGTATAGTAGCCCATCTGTCCTATTGAAGGCAAATGGCAAATATGAGAAGAAAAATGCTGCCAAGGGCACAGGGTTTGTCAGTGCTGGGGCCTGTGGGTTCCCACCTGCTCTGCGCAGTGCCTCTGCGTGGCCTGCATGGCAGCTTGGTGCCTACACCATGAGTGCGGGGGACATATGATATTCAGCACGAATTCCCCTCATGCCATTAACATCCTGTACCTTCCTGGGCACACAAACATACACAARACTTACAGTGTTGTCTTAAAATTTAGAAAATGGCTTTAATTCTCTTGGGACATTCACGCCTGCCACTCGGAAGAAGTAACAAGATTACAGCACTCTACATTCCTCAGCTCAGACATTTGAAATGTCTAAACCTGATGCCAAATTATTTTCTGCATCTCCACAGTGCCTGCATGTACTCCTGTTGACTGGTATTGCTTATCTCCTGACATTTCAGAGCGTTGATTTCAGCTTAGCTCTTTAAAGGCATGAAGACTATTGGTGCATGTTTTCATGTAGGTTCGCCAATCTTTTTCTACTCACTTCACAGCTGAATTTCTGGCACCACATGCATAGCCTTTGTGAACCAAAAACAAATATCCATGCAAATATAAAGGAAGAAGAAATTTAAAAGGAAAAAAGATAATATGCAATTSGAGGGCTACAGATAAAAATATTGACAATCCTTCTACCTTGGGGAACATCTGCTTTTATTTATGTGTAAT
This sequence comes from Nothoprocta perdicaria, assembly GCF_003342845.1. Classification (NCBI taxonomy): domain Eukaryota; kingdom Metazoa; phylum Chordata; class Aves; order Tinamiformes; family Tinamidae; genus Nothoprocta; species Nothoprocta perdicaria. The sequence continues at coordinate 1,148,793 of NW_020456099.1, forward strand.
CAAAGACCAAAGACAGAAGTTGATAACAGCAGACTTCTTTCTCTCCATTAACATCTGCATATTCAGAGCTGACCAGTGAAGGTCACAGGCCAGTGCAATGAAGGGAATCCTGACCCAGAGGTAGCCCCATCCCTATTTTGTCATCTTCAGAGTCTTAAGGCTCCATGTGCCTATGTGAGAGCCATCCATGTCAGACTCTGATCTGCACTGCTCTACAACGAGGTACATACTTCTATGATTTATTTCATTTAAACTTATAAAAATGAGATGTGAAAAGGTGTTAACAAAAGGTATTCTTCCCTCAGAAATGAGTCTCTCACCACTTGTGAGTACAGACTGCACGCCACGAATCCAGCCTAATTCCCTAATGAGGGAATGGATACCTTGAAAAGAAGTAGAGGTGCTGCAAAGAACACTAGCTCTCTGAACCAATATACATTTTCTTTATCCATGATTCACAGCCCTTAGATGAACTCAGAGATAATGGTAATTTTGAAAACCTGGAGAATAGTCCTCATGCCTGCAACTTTTGACTTGTGTAAAGAGCTTACTCATGAGCAAAGATTAATGGAAATGGATACCACAGTTGCATAACAAAGGTGTAGATTCATGGTGTAGATAATGAACAAGGCATATAGCAGTCTAGCATAAATTGTAAATCTCATAGTACAAACAGAAAGGAAAAGCATACTAAGATCTTTTTTCTCAGAACGTACTGTTCTTGAATTAAGGAGCTCTGTGATTTCTAAATACAGCACTACTGTGCAGCATTTACCAGTGTGGCAACGTCTTTTTATCTAAACTTTTCCCCACAGAAATGCCTAGAGATTGACAATGTGGTTTCACAAATAGCTTAATCCATTTGCACAGATCCTCTCAGGCTGCAAGTTCCTGCCCCTCCCATGCCCTGGCATCATGCCAAGCCCCACACCAAGCCCCGCCACAGCCCTTGAGTCCCCTGAACCAAGGGGCTTTGCACCTGGCCAGCCCAGGGCTCACGCGGGCTGTGCAGGGCACCTAGGCAGCTTCAACATCAACTACCAACACACTGCCAATGAGTCTGGAATCCAGAAATCTGCTTTCACGCTTAAGCTCTTGGTACACTGGGTGCCAGCATGCTCAAAATGAGATTAAAAGCAACTGGAGAGCTGATCAGGACACTGCCAGCAGCTGTCAGGTTCGCAGGTACTTGCTGATGGTAGCTGCCCTAGGGAAACGTGGGTGCAGGATTGCACGTGCTCTCTCCCACCTATTTAGCTGCAAACCTCCCAGGGGGGGGAAAAAAAAAAAAAAAAAAAAAAGTTAGGGCAGATGATTTTCCTGGTAATGTGATCCAATAGAGGAGAACAGCATGGTGCTAACACTTGCCCACTTACAGACTGGTAGCAGCCCTTGGTCAGAGGTGGGGGAACTCGGAGCTAATTCCTTCTTTGGCCAGAGACACTCTAATTCTTTAACATAAAAAAGGCACCACCAACAACAAAAAAATTCTTAATGGCATCATGACAAATTGTACGTATAGGAAATACAGTTCTGCATGTGAACATAGGGAAAAATGAAAACAAAAAAAATCTTACATGAAAGTTGCTAATCACCATCAACAAAAAACGCAGAAAATCCCAACACAAACCACAGGATTTGTCTAGCAGAGCTTTTAGCATCTGGTCTGGACACACGGAGAGCTGCATGTGTCACACATTAATCTACTTCACCAAGCCTGCAGTTCCCACCAGAAGGTAGTACACATATGGGGGTTGTAAAATCATGTGAATTGTGATGAACAATGACAGGTATTTCTAAAATGCAGTTTATACAATCGCATTTTCACTTCCGTAGCCAGAAAGCCTCCAGGTCAGCCTGGGGAGACACATGCCACAGCATCGTCTCTCAAACTTTTTGAAAAAGTACAGACATTTCACCAGTCCTGGTTTGGAGTTCTTTATTTTTTTCTTTTGGATTGTACAAAAAATCTGTGGAGCAATTTCTACTTATTTCCTTCTTTGGGTTGCTATGTCTGCCTTTCAGTTTTAAGATATTTCCAATCTTTATTACAGAGCAGCCCAAAATATGTACTAGTAGTGTAAAGACTTGGTAAATAAGGATCTCTTGAAATCTCATGTCATCAGCTTTTTGCCATCTGTCCACATCACGCACAGAACTTTGATCCTCCGTCTTAAAACAAGTTAAAGCTCCCCAAGACTATCTCAAATTGGACTGCCTTGCTAGACCTGTGTCACTGCTGCTCTTTATCWAGGCATCTTTTTATGATTTGCCAGTCAGGTCACCAGAACATTCAGTACAAAGAGCAAGAGAACCCGCTACCATGCTCTCACATCACCACGGCACCAAGTTCTTACATCAACACAGAAGATCTCACTTACTTGAACTCCCAAGCGCACAACAGTGAGGGGACAGGAGAAGCAAGCAAGGATTAGCCATGACCTCTGCTGATCACCTGATTTAGACTGAATAGATAATTATGTACTACCTTCTTATGTTTAAAGGCTTCATTGCTTCTTTCAGTAGCAGTTCTTTAATTTTCTTGTTCTAGAGCATGAAGTTTGGTTRTGATGTGCTATATTTAATCCGCTTTCATAACAGAGGGTAAGAAGATATTTAAACAGGGTGAGTAGGCTACATAAGCTCATCTCAGAAGGTGTTCATTAAAAAACAAAAAATGCAAGTGTTGCAATGAGGTAACACCTGCATTTAGCAAATCCTGGCTGTAAAATGTCTGGAATTCCTTCTGATTTGAACTTTGCAGAGTGCGCATACATGTTTAAGTTCACAGTTCTCTGTTCTCCAGATAGACCAAGACAGCATGTCTTCTTGCCCCTGCTTGCTCACCTTCGCAGTTAGGAAAGAAATTGGTGACTTTTTACATAATTAYAGCTTTTGTATTTACCGTCTTAGTAAAATAAATATTAATGGACAGATTTTGATTCTGTATTTGGCCACTGACCTTGGTCAGAAACAACTAACCAGTCTGATGCAGTTCTCCTGTATTTTATGGGATAATCTGTACATTTCAGAGAATACTATCAGTAACATCTTAAAATTAAGCTTATCCTCGATCCACAACGATGGGAGGAGAAAGACAGAGAACAGCACAGAAATTAGCAGTTATTTTTAAAATCCAAATATTACAAACTATGACAACACAGCTATGCTGATGGGTGGAGACTGCAATCATGTTCAGAATCACAGAAAAATTTCTCCCTCCCCATCTCATTTTGCACAGGGGAAGAAAAAGGCCTTAGGTAGCCATTATGCTTTGCCTCCAGGTAGGCTTCTTTAAATCAGAATATCTCTGATGGCAGAAATAGAACTCCTGGTTTTTCATAGGCAAGAATTACTTTAAAACTGTTCTTGCATGTAACAACCTTCTCAAAATATAAAAGGGCATTTATGAAATTGAAGATACAATACAAGGACTCCTACAGTGAAAATACTTAATTTAAAAATCTAGCTGTGCTTTGTTTTTCAGGTTTAATTATCAAAAACTGCTAAGGAAAAAAAAAAAACTTGAAGAAAAAAAGAGTTAATACGAGATGAAATTTTCTCATTTAATTCTTTTCCTTAGAAGAAGAGTTTCTCTTTTCTTCTCATGTGTGCAGCCGTTAATTAGTCTGCTCAGACACAAGCACTATTAGCTGTGCTTTGTCACAATTACCCATATTTGGTAGCTAATTGCTCCTTGAGCAGTCTTAAGGCTACCAACAATTTTAGTACAATTGGCAGTCTGGGGCCCCTAGAAGCTGTTCCAGCAACCAAGAATAGCTGYGACACAGAGACGGGCCAGCCATGACCCCGTCTCCTCAGCCACGACCTAACATTGCTGCTGTGCCAAAGGCAGAAGCAACACAGAAATGAAAATATTTCCAAGCGGCTGCATGTGCTTTCTTTACGGCCCTTTTAAACTAACGGGGTAGCATAAAGGGGCTACAGCGAAATAGAAAATAGGACCTTAGGACGCTAAAGCATTGGCAGGACTGCTAATGATGTTTCAGTTTTGTAATGCTCTATTAACACTACTGTGCAAAACAATTGTATGGGATCAGATTCTGACACAAGGTTTTTATCACAGTGTAATTTTACTCTCTGATGCCTCATATGGCAGTAATTTACATCAGTGCAAAATGATTGTCACGTGGGTATAAAATGTCACCACATGATTTAGTAACATTTCACATGTGTTTTACACAGGTATGAACAGCTTCGTAAGGATACAGCAGTAGAAAATCTAGATCTGTGAATTCAGTAAAGTAATTCCTGATGTGTGACATCAGCAGCAGGCTAAAATTAACATTAAAAAATAAGAGCTTCAGCTTCAAATACCCTGCTAACTCAGATTCTGACCCACAACTCCAAAGTTTTGCTTTGCAAACTCAGCAGTATTGCGTTTGCAAAAGAAACAGGGAATTCCTCTTGCATAATTTCTGAAGGATGATGGTCTCTTTCCAAGTGTTTTTRTAGAAGTATCCTCATTGAAGGATTAGATCAAATTAGCTCCACTTTTGCCAATCCCTTCACCTCAGACCAGTGATCTTCTCTCCAATCCTTCCCCTCCTCCCAGTATTAGACTTTCATCAGATTCTTCAAGATTCTCAGACAGAATTGATTCTCCTTACACTGAATGACCATTGGTCTGATATAAGAGAGTGGTGCCAGTRATTAGGTATTACTTGGGACAGAGCAGAATTGGATCTTCTCACTGGCTGCATATGRTTATTCTGGACTAGGTGTACCATGAAACGTCACCCACAAAGCCACTCTGGACACTCTTTTCCACCGAACTGTGAGATCTCCAGGACTGAGAGAAAATGCTGCAAGTTAGCAGGTATGCACAGTGCAGAGCTGACAACCAAATTCTTTTAATTTAACCTTTAGCTTACCCCTGCTGATGAGCAAACTGATATGGATGTATCTATGGATACGTCAGCATTGCAGAGGTTGAATATACGACAGACACCGGGCTCTGAGCAACTACTAGTGCTTCACGTGGCTGTCAGCAGCAGCAGCASCAAGGCCTAAGCCCGGGCAGTGATACTGCCTTAAGGCACCTCACTCCTGTCCATCTCCCCCTTCCTGCCTGACCTGCTCCCTTGGCACTCCTATGACGTCCACCAACGCAACTGCTTGGAAGGCTGCTCTGGGAACCAGGCTCAGGGAACTACACAGGCACTCAAGAAAAATTCTGGGGAAAAACAAAACAAACAAACAAAAACCAACAACAAAAATTGCTGTTGGGCAGTTTAACCTGAATTTGTTGCCTGATTCAGCTCCCAAACACTCRAACAGCTGTCCTGGCACAGTCATAAGGATCTCCTGACCGAGCAGCTGGCAGTAGGGCTGCCTCCTAGGAAGGCTTTAAAGCAGGCTGCTGCTGAGAAAAGCATGGAACAAAACCTTCCCTGCATCCATCCTGGCACTGTATCACACACATCCTGCATGCTGGCTAGCTCCAAGCACAGGGTTCATAATTTTATATACTGCACTTATTTGAGGCACCAGTAATTCTTGCCTAGTGTCTGCAAAGGAACTTGCTTGCCCTTCTCTTGGGACTGCAGAAAAAACAGTGTTTTTAACACCTGAATGAGGTAYTGGGAGTCTCACTGCAGTCTACAAGAAAATAAAACATCAAATTTGTGTTCCTCTGAGGTGCATGCAAACCTTGACCTATTTACAACAAACGATTTTCTTGATTTTGATTTTTTGGGCTCTTTCTGACCATAGAGATTGCATGTCTTTTCCCTCCTCTCCTCTCATATGCTTTGAGATTTGAGAACAGAGCCTGTTCTCAACTTGTTTAAAATACCGCTCATAYAGATCAAGAGCCAACACAAAGCCTGAGATAAAGAAATCAATATCTTTACTAACAGCAATTCAGGAATTATTTAAGGCAAATGCCTGAATTTCTGTTGCCAAAAACAAGCAAAAAGGAAAATATTCTTATTTTCAAGAAAACTATTATATTTGTGTTGTGAAAGGATGGAAGGCTGCAAGGAGCCATTCAAGAATTCAGAAGAGGGTTCTGCCTTGCAATATTACARCCTTTGTAAAGCCTTCTTAGTTTTGAAGTTTCTATCATCTGTGAGTAAATCCTAAATTAGATGTGCCATTATCATTGCTGTGTAATGAGATTTAGCTTCACCGTGAGTTAACAGTATAGGAATCTTAACAATTATACATAATTATAAATGATGCTGTGTGAAAYGTGCTTCTTCATTTTGTCTTACTGGTGCAATGCAAGGTTTTTTAAACAAAATTTATATCTTGTGATATAAATAAAAGGGAGGTGATTCTGCCCCTCTACTCAGCCCTGGTGAGGCCACACCTGGAGYACTGTGTGCAGTTCTGGGCTCCCCAGTATAAGAGGGAYGTGGAGCTTCTCGAGAGGGTCCAGAGAASAGCACCTAGGATGATTAAGGGAATGGAACATCTCTCGTAYRARGAGAGRCTGAGTGAGCTGGGCCTGTTTTCTCTGGAGAAGAGAAGGCTCAGAGGGGATATGATTAATGTGTTCAGGAAGGGAGAATGCAGGGAGGAAGGGGACAAGCTGTTTTCACTGGTGGCCAGCAATAAGACGAGGGGAAATGGCCACAAGCTGTCTCCAGGTGAGGAGGAACTTCTTTACTGTGAGGGTGACAGATCAGTGGAACAGGCTGCCCAGGGAGGTTGTGGAGTCTCCTACTCTGGAGGTCTTCMAAACCCGCCTGGATGCCRCCCTGTGCCACATGCTCTAGGTGTGCCTGCTTGAGCAGGAAGGTTGGACTAGATGATCTSTAGAGGTCCCTTCCAACCTTRAATATTCTGTGATTCTGTGATCTAAAAAGTGTTTAGTAAGGTTTTTACTGGTAAAAAAAGGCATTGATAAGGTTTTATAAGTATTACTTGGTAATAATGAATTATTTCCTGTGTGCTCACAATGCTTTTACTTACATATTTGGATGACAGGGCATGTTCTCTGGAGGCTGATATGATTGGCACCGGAGGATACAGAACAGTGGAACACGTAAGCATGACAGTAACTTGAATAGAGAAGCAGCATTCACACAAACTATCTCCCATCTCAAGTCAACAGTGCCARTTCCAGGAGTAAAAATAATACTATGTGTACAAAACATCAAGTTACACCAATAATTTATAATCTGGTTGAGTGCAGTGGTTCTGAACAGATTCTTTTACAGCGCAGTTTACAACCACAGTATTTCATGGGCAGAGGAGCAATGAGAMTACTGCAGGAGGAGGGAAAAAGGGACGAGGCGGGATGCCAGGCTACGCCACCTCGGAGACACGAGTTTGTGTGTACGGAAGAGCTCCTGTGACRTGGTTTAGACAGACATTCCCACCAYGCTTAGCATCTTCCTATTGCCCCTGGCCAAAACGGATGGCAAGTTGACACTGTCTTTTCCGAATGTCCTGCTTGGTTTCAGCCCTGCTGGAAAATCAGCACTTGTCGGTTCTCATCCTTTTGGGTGTACTCATGCCTTTTGCTTTAACATGATCCCAYAGGATGGCCTGCTTGTGAGCCGAATGCAAAGTTATCAACTCACTAATTCTCTCGAATTGTTTCAGTGTTTGAGTTTTGGGCTTTCCTGATTTTTTGCTTCTTCTATAGAGGAGAAAAACTTAGAACTTCAACACACAGCTGCATAAATCACAAAGAAGAGCAAAAATGTCAAGTCCTAAAATGCACATACACAACACTAGCAAATCTCACTGCCAACTAGCACTTTAACATTTAATCCAATCACTGCAATGTCAGGGCAGCAAACAAAACCAGCTGGCAGAGGCAAGCATTCAAGGAGATCAGACCTTCCTGTAAGCATTTTACCCAAACATACTCAACAGTTTTCAGTAGTCTCTTTGTTTTAGGATCCGTGAAACTGCCCGAGTCTCTTGAGCCTTTGAGCATCCAAAAGAGCCTGTCTAGGAGAAGGATTCTACCCTGTCTCCTGCTGGGAAGTTGGACCCGTTCTGACCCAAGCAGACTTTACTCACTTAGTGGATGACTGCTGCTCCTCGTGCTGGTTGAAGTCATATACACAAACCACATTTTGGAATGAATATCTGCATACACATCAAACAACTAAACAAACATTACAGCTTAGCAGTGTAATTTATCATATTTCTGTTCTATATATTTTCTATTGTTGRACTTCTCCAAAGCATAACTTTTCACCATATTCAATCCAAAAGCAGGTTGTAAGTTATCTTCTTCTGTACAGACAGTACTTGCATACAGGACAATAGGATTGCAGTTAAAATAGCACTGCTAGCACAGATTATATATGAATGGTCATGAGCTCTAGCCTGTGTCTAGACGTGTCTACATGACGTGAGTGCTTTGTATGGATTGAATAGTGGTGCACTGCCAAAAGTCTAGGGTATTCCTCCACAGAAATCTGTACTGAAAATACAATGTGTACATGATATTCATCGATGGTTCYACTTTCTGGATTCTTTTACCTATGAAATTGTTTTTAGTCCTTTTTTTTTTTTCATTTACAATAGTTCCACTGGCTGGTCCACCTTGCTCCCATTTAAGCCAATCTTATATCAAAGCCAGCAGCACCTCTACTCACCTACTAATRTGTTTGGCCCTTTGACTTGAGAGGGAATTTCAAAAAAGTACCTGGTTCACATTGTAATATTGTTTACTGTTCTCACCTCTACTAACTAGTGGCATGACAATTCATCTTCAGAATGAAAGATCCCATAAAATAGCACAGGACACACATAGTTAAAAGAAGGCAAATGGGAGGAAGCACAAAACCAGATCCTGCCTCTTTCATAACACAAGCTTGAACCTAATCCCATAATTTCAAGAATTATCTTCCTAATTAGTATTGCAGCTTGTTTTTCCCCATCTCATTATTTACAATTATACAAGAGCACACTTGGGATTTCTATACAAACTATATTCTGAAGAACTTCTGTATTTGCCTAAGGTGTAAAATGAAATTTGAATTTGTGACTCTCCCCTTCTTGCCCTCTGAGGAAAAACTGTCAGCCTGTTTACAGCTAATCAGATACAGACATGCACCAACTTGAAAAAGATTTGTCTGAGGACTGTGTAGGGTTTACAGCATATTAAGGTGGCCACTATCATTCTGTGAGATAGGAAATACCTTCAAGAAATAATTTTGTACCAGGAGAGTTCCTATCAGATGAGATATTTTTTGTTTGTATCACTCTAACTTTATGCTGGATCAGGTAGGATTTATCCTCCTGCAACTGACAGAAAGCTGGCATGAAGTCTGAATAAACACTAACATATGCTCTGGCTAATTTGATAAAAATGCAGTCTTGTGCTCACGCCAGTACACATCAAACTTTTACTGCTAGGAAATCCAGCAGAGCACAGATTTGATGTTATTGAATGTAGATTGCAGCCTATATTGCTCTATTTTTTTCCTGGATATTAACTGATGTTTTATTTACTTTATAATGTGCATGAGCAAAGAGCACAGGGGTGTTTGAAATCTCCCTGCCAAACAGTTGTGTCAAGCGAGCCTACCATAGTGCAATAGTCCTCCAAACTGGGCCCGACATGATCTCCAGGCAGCAGGATCTCATGGGCACAGCAGAAACGTTTGTATTGTATTTCACCTCTCTGCAGCCATAGAAGCACTGGAACAGAGAAAAACAGGTTAGTCTAATTTTCAACAGCACCAGCTTTATGTCTGAATTTGCATACACATTTTCCACTGTCTGCATAGCCAGGGATTCAGCCCAAATTCTTACTATAATTACATGTATGGCTGTTGTTACCATTGAAGGAAAAAAAAAAAAAAATCTCTGGAGAGTACTGCTGCCAAAAGTGCATTGAAGACAGGCAATAACAGGAAAGTCTCCAAATTCCTACTTGTGTTACAGACAAGCTTTCTCATTCTGCCTCTTTATGAGATGCTTCTGTTTAATGACCCTCAGCTTTCAATTCTAATAAGCTGATTTTAATAATATACTGAATTGCTTCCTTGGAAGATGGATTTCCCATTTAGTTTCAGCCTTGCTCTAGTCATTAGTCAAATAGAAATGGAAAGAGTTTGGGATGAAAAGAGATAGAAAACAAATGCAAACACACTGAGCCTGACTTTCCAGTGTCTTGTGCTTTATTTAGTCATAAACACCTTTGCTCGGTGAGTGGAAAACACAGGTCAAAGGCTGCTATTCTGATTTGTATCATACACTCACTTTCAACAGGTCTTAATAATGAAAGAATTGCAAGGTATTCCAGTCTAACTCATTTACTACTATTAACATACAATTTTTTTCCAAAAATGTGTCACACCAAGTAAAATTTAAAGGAAGGTGAGCTTTAAAGGACTTTCGTCCCTTCCCACTCTTCCTCCCTGCCTTTGGTGGCTCATCCTGACCTGGCAAACACAATCCTGCCCATGTGATATACACTGAGCAGCATTGMCATCCAAGAGACCACATGCAATGGAGCATTTTGTTTAAATAGCATTTTATTTTGTTTTGTTTACTCTTTTATGACCATATAAAGCTTAATGTCCTCATATATAAACTGAAAAAATGAATTGGAATTARAGAACTGGTTGATATTATCCCCTCTGAAACTGTTTCCTGTAAAATATCAGGGCAGAGGCTTACATGTTCTAGTGCCTTTCAGTGACAATTATATCTGCCTCTACCAACTTTATAGCTGCTTTTTATACACGAAGTAGAAACTATGGATTTAGCCTCAACTATCAGACTAATACATAAGGTCAAAGAAACAGAACAACAAAACACTTACATTCCTTTTTTTCCCCACTTGTCCTTTAAATCATTAAATACTTTAATGTATTTATTATATACAAAATAAATGCATACCTTTCRTGCCACAGGAGGGCATGATCCTTCCAAAAGGACACGACAACTGTCTCTCCCCATATATGGTTTGTCTTTATAATCTAAGATAAGGAATATTCCTGAAAKGAAAATTGGCGTTTAGAGATGTTTCCAGATTGTGCTGGTGGCCATATGCCCATAATTTACCCACCCAGAAGCCTGGCTGGCTGCATTAACCGCAAGAAATGTATAACTCTCTGATTCTGAATGACTTAAGTTGATTGTAACTATGTTAAAAATACTGTTGAACCATAGCAGATGATGATAAGGCATCTGACACACTGGAACCATATTCAGAACCAGTGACATTGCTTATAAAGCGTTACAAGTTGCTAACCRACTGTGGAAATCCTCATATATCTTCTCCTGACATTACCTAAGAAGAAAGACTGTTGGAATTTGGATTCTGTAAACTTTGGTTGCCAGTTGGCTTTAGCTGAACAACATAACTGGTAAGCACCCACACCTTGGTATGTCACGTCATAAGATATCAGAAAGACTAACATTAGGAAAACTGTATTTATTCAGATGCATTCAGATGATGCCATTGTAAGAAGAAATCTGCTACTAATATATAGGATGTTTTTTGATTACAAAAATGCTCCTGAACATGTCATGCAGGTTTTATATATAGAAGCCTGTTAAACATCTAGAGTTAGGTGTCTATAAATTTCTRTTTGCTACATAGTGCTGGATTAACTGTATTAACTGTATATTAATCACAGTATGTGCTTGTTTGTGAGCATTGTATTTGATCCAGTGAATTGCTTGCTTTATTCTTCACAAAAACTTCCTGGCAACACTGCCAGTTCTCRTTCCCTTTTGACTAAGTGGACAATCAGTACCTAAAGAAACAAAGAACTTAATTAACTTTGGAAACATATATAAGGAAATGTTTAAGAACAGTACTATYCAACCTTCTGTCAACTAGGGAAAAAAAAAGTTCCTGGTACCTAGTGCAGCATGGCACAGCAAGTGCTAACTAAAGCTAAAGTGAAGTCTGTGAAAACAGTCTATAAAATTGCATGCACTGTTATCCTGTCTGCTGCGTCCTTTTATTTACCATTTCATGTGTTCAGTGCTATACTACACAGGTTGCTACTCAGGGACTGCTTCATTACTCTTTACACAATCTGCACCTGCATAAGAATTGTTGATGCTGGAAACTATTCCAGCACTAGTCTTTAACTGTACTATAACAAAAACACTAGTCTTTAAACAAGGTCCTAGTTTCCTAATTTTGCCTTATGTGACTAGGTTGTTCTTACACCTTGTTCCTGGTGTAACTGCAGTAAATCCTAGATTTTGGTGTTTCTCTTTTGCATTTTCCCAGTAATGCCATCAGGGAGAAGATGCAGTTGTTTGCATTCTGTAGCAATGGTTTTGCTCAGTCTCTTAACAGGTCCTTCCATACTGAGAGTGTCTGCAAGATAAGAGAATTGGTTATACATGTTTTTAGAAATTAAAAAAATAAATCTCTTGCTTAGCTTCTTTGTGATGAAGTCTGCAGCTTACAAATTCTAACGTTTTGGCTATATTGTCTTTCAAAGCAAGGAGACAGTATTCTATGCTGGGAGATTAATTTCTTCAGCCAATGAAAAGCAGATTTTGAASAGCCTGCAGACAATGCTATGTAGCAGTGAGTCCGAGCGTTAATTACAGAAATGACCCAGCAAAGTTCACCTTATTAAACAGACAAATTGACCAACTTTCTAATATGCAAGCACTGCATATTAGAAAAGGRCTAAGGCAATAGAGCTGCTGAAGCAATTCCTGTTATCTTGTAAGCATAAGCTGGCCACATTCTGTGCCTTCATCTTCCTTCCTCATCCAAAAAAGTAAAAAATAAAAATAAAAAAGAGGTCAAAAATTGAAAAGCATGGACTTTGCTACAGACAGCTTCAGCGATCTATATCCTCATTATGAGCATTTGCCAAAGAGCTGAGATTGCATGTGTGCACAGTTTCCACCCAAAAAAAAAAAAAAAAAAAGACTCACAAGAACAAACTGACTTTTGGTGGCTTTTAACCTTGACATATTTTCTCCAATGAAGATGACACCTATCATTAGTAGCTTTAAGTTATGGCTTTATTTCAGTTTCCTACTTTGTGTAAATGAAGTAGCTCCACAAATTATGTCAACAGACATCTAATCTTACAAAATATATGTATGTCTTGTGATCCTGCAAGTGCACTTAAAGCCACCAAGCCACTATTATGACACATTTAGCACTTGATTGCATATTTACCATTTTCCCCCCTCAATAATCATGTGGACTTTGGGACAGAAGAAAGGCAATAAACTACTTCATAAGCTGCTTAAGTGGCTTTTGCCCTTACCAGAAGCTGATCACTCTAGGAA